>NW_027170666.1:115000-120000 GCF_036898095.1 Palaemon carinicauda
ATTGGGTAAAATATTGATCCCCAGGTCAAGTGGGGTTCCCTTGGGTCGTTTCAAATTGCCGCGGCCGATAATTAACTCAGTATTTCACCGCTATGGCGCTATTGATTCGATCAAACGTCATCTACAGGGAATTCTAGGAACTGGGGGAGCAAGAAACTGCGTGGCAAGGTAGGGGGTGGGGTAAACTGGCAACCCTGCTCACTCACATCTCTCGGCTGAGTAACCACTTTGCCTTATGGCTCGTTATAGAACGGACATGCTGCCCTTCTCTCCCGCAGAGACTTGCCTTGATAGTTTTTCTGTTTCATTTTTTTTTTCTCTTGTGTGTGTTTTCATTTATCTTATATATGTATATATGGAAATATAGTTTTATGTTGTTAGATACTTGTAACTTAAGCCTTCCCCACTATAACATAATTCACAAGAGGCCTCTGCTATGTCATTTACATTTTAAGGGTTTTAAGGCTGCTATTAAACTCTAATGGGGAAATTATGCAGGCATATATTCTTCATTACATAATGTTTTCTATTCACTGAAAAAATAGGCCATATCCTAAAGTAAATTAATCATTGATGTAGGCCTACACACACTCATGCATAAGTCTCTCTCTTATCCATTTCAATACGAACTTACATCAGAAAGCGTTTGTTAATTTTCATTTTCCTTAAATATTTATATTGTTTTAATTGCAATATTTTTGGATTCAGGATACTCTAGTGTTGCATAAACTGCATAGAAATCACAATTAAACTAATTCATAATTTTACTGCCAAGTTACAATCCCTCTAATGTTGACATGTAGACTTTCCTTTCCTGCTACCTTACCCTTATCTTAGGCTATTATGATTAGTCTGTGGCTAAGTGGCAGCCGGTTGGGAGGCTTCTTTCTCTGTGCCTACTCACACTAGTTTTATGTTGGTTGAATATTGTCTGGTGATTTCAGCATCTTACTCACCCGTAAATGAGTGAATAATCATTGGTAATTATCCAGGGGTACCCCATCTGCGTCATCAGTGTTTTAATATTGATATGTTGAATCAAACGCATGTATATACATAACCCTTTAATGTATAATAAGAGGCTACATTACTCTGTGGCCATGGGCTTCCAAGTTCCAACTGAGCGTCGAAGGTCTCATAAACAATCTCAAAAACCAAAACACCAAAAACAAACATAAAAGCATCGCTCTCAAAAGACTTATATCTTACTGCCGTACAAAAGTAAAAAGAATCACATCTTATCTATGAGGTAATCAATAAATACTTGAACCCTAATATCAAAATACATTATTTCAGTTATGTACAATGTATGACATGTTTTATCAATGCAATATTCTGCAATGTTGCACTCAATACATGTAACTTTTGAGGTAATACAGTATATTATTACAGTAATACATAACAGTCTCCTCCCCCTTAACTTGACATTGTAAATATCTTTATAAATCTAATCTCTCGGGGGGCTTTCCTCTGTTAATCCTATTATGAAGCACTAAAACCTCATTTTGTACATAAATTGGTTCTGAATCTACATTTGATGTTGGAGCATCTTGGCTATTATTTGACTCATTTGATCTAATTACTTCTTTAGTTTTCTCATCTCTAACATTCACTTGCTCTACTGTATTTCTGTTTAATGGTTGTAATTGATCAACATGATGTTTTAACAATAATTTCCACCAACAAGAACATCATAATGTAAATTTTCAATCTCTCTTACAATCTCTCATGGTACCCCACTTCTCTGGAGTGTTGTACGATCTTACCATGACATCAGATAAAGGTAAAAAATGGGTTACTTTTGGAAGATTTTCTAATTGTTTATACCATTTACCTTCTAAATCCCTTTGCAAACTTGGATACAACAAATCTAACTCACACCTAATTCGCCTCCACATCAACAAATTTGATGGAGTCCAACGCCTTTGGTGCTGTGCGGTGTTGTTCCAAATGACAATAAAAACTTTGATAAATGTAAAAAATATGTTACCTGAATTTGCTCCCCTACACTTCATATTGTGTTTTAAAAGTTAGAACAAACCTTTAAAGCCTCACCATTGGCAGAGGGATGATATGTTGCTGAAAATGTATGTTTTATTGCAATGACTTTACAAAATTCTTAAAACTCTTGTGATATAAATTGTGGACCTTTATCTGTAACAATTCTGTTTGGAATACCATGTGTAGAAAAAATTGCATTAACCCTTTTATTGTGGCGAAAGACGTTGTTGTCTTCATTGCAATTACTTCTGGCACTTACTGCAAGCATCTATTACTATCAAAAACATAATAATTAAAAAAGGACCTGCAAATCTATAAGCACTCTTTGCCAAGAATACCTGGGTAACTCCTATGGGTGCATTCTAGCAAAATGAGGATTTTTCTGTTGCATAACACAATTCATACAATTCCTTATATAAGATTCCACATCTTCATCTACACCTGGCCACCATACATAAGTTCTCGCAATTTACTTTGATCTTACAATACCTTGGTGATCAGCATGTATTCAGACAAAACCTTATTCCTCAGTGAATTATGAATAACATACCCTTGAACCTCTCATCACTATTCCTTGTGTTACATTCAGTTCATACTATATATCCTTATGGGGTCTACAATTTTCCTCTTTTCCACATAAGTCCCTACCTATCATTAAACTCTCTAAAACCTCACTGAGTACTGGATCTCTCTTGGTTACTGTGTGCTACATCCTTCGCTGTAATGGGTACATTCATATACAGAAATTATCAAAATACTGTCATCCATACACTTCTGGAGCTTTGTCTACTAGTAATCTAGATATTGCATCTGCATTACCCATTATTGATGTTGGACGGTATTCTATATCAAAGTGGTACGCAGCTAACGCAATTGACCAACGTTGTAGTCTTGCAGCTACCAACGTAGGTAAACTTGCTTTTGGACCCAATATTGTTAATAAAGGTTTATGATCTGTAACAAGTGTGAACAGTTTTCTTACCATAAAGATACATATGAAATTTCTTAAACTCCATACACTAATGCTAAACCTTCTTTTTCTATTTGAGAGTAATACTTTTCTGCCTTGTTCATGGTTTTTCTGTTCCATCAGGCATTACATGAGATAGTACTGCATCTAAACCTATGTTTGATGCATCATATGCTAATTTAACTGGTAAATCCCTTTGATAATGTACTCGGAATGTAGTTGATGTTATTTCCTGTTTGATTCTTTCAAAAGATTCCAGACACTCTTTTGTCCACTTCCATTCTACACCCTTATTCAACAGATTATACAATGGATGTGCAATTGTAGACAAAATTCTGAATGAATTCCCATAAAATGTTACTAAACCTAAAAATGATTGTAATTCCTTAACATTTTCTGGTACTTTTGTTAATTTTACAGCCTTAATTTTCTCTTTTAGTTTTGTGAATACTCTTGCATTAATTATAAAACCTAAGTATTCCACCGAATCACTTCTTAAATACATTTACTCTGATTTACTCTAATATTATGTTCTTTCAACTTCTTCAGAACTGTTTGCAATCTTTTTTATGATCTCTTGTGTCTTTACTAGCAAATAAAACATCACCTATAAAAATGAATACTCCTTGCATTCCTGAAAAAATCTTATCCATAGTTTGTTGCCATATAGCTGGACTACTTTCAACTCCATAAGGTAATCTCTTTGGTCTAAACAAACCTAAGGATGTATTTACTTTACATCATTCTTGTGAACTTTTATCGAAGGGAAGCTGTTGAAATGCTTCTCTTAAATCCAATTTGAAAAAAACACTGCATCCTGACATAGTTGCAAACATGTCTTTCGGATTTGGTAAGGGATGTTGAGGTACTTGCAGTTGTGGATTCAACGTTACTTTGTAATCTCCACATAACCTAACCTATCCACTTTCCTTCACAATAGGAACTAATGGTGTAGCCCAATCTGAATATGTAACCTTTTCCCAGGAACCTTCATTTTCTAATCTCCTGATTTCTGTTTCAATTGCACTTTTCAATACGTACTCTACTGGTCTGGGAGCACAGAATCTAGGAGCACTGTCAGGTTTCAAAACTAAAATTGCTAAATGCGTTCTTTACTGTACTTACTTTATCTTCAAATACATCTTGAAACTCTGATATGATATTATCCACAGACATTTCATGTTTTTGTTCATCCTGTCTAGGTGTAACCTTCAAAATACTTGGCAAATCTAACTTCAAATTCTGTTACCAATGTAAACCTAGCAAAGTTTGTCCATTACCTTTTACTACTGTTAATGGCATTCTCTCTAATTTCTGTTCTTTGTACTGTACTTTTACGTTCGAAGCACCTATTACCTGAATATCAAAACCATTATAACCTTTCAAAACTCTATTTGTACCTTCTAATGACAAATTAGGAATACTTTTAGCCGTTTTCTCAGACATAATTGATACATCGGCTGCTGTGTCAACTTGCATTAAAATTGGTTTACCATTTATGATTACTTCTACCATGATATGTTTCTTTGTACCTCTGCTGACGGAATTAATGCGAAACGCAAAATCAGTTTCTGACCTATCCTGATTATAATGAACATTTTCCGCATTATTCTCTTTGCGTACTGTTTTGGGAATCTACAAGCAGTTGCAAAATGACCCATCTTCCTGCAATTCTGGCCTGTTTGTCCAGTAGCAGGGCATTTCTTTGCTTCGTATGCAAGATGATCAGTTTCGTCACACCTATTACACTTGGGTTTTTCCTGTAGTTTCTGTGTATAAGCCTGATTCTGGTATTTATGAACATTAGTGTTAGGCACTTTTCTTTATCAAAGCTCTGACATATTCCTTCTCTGATTCTCATTGGTTTTCCACTTAGAACCTACTGTATTAATTTTAGAATTTTTCATTTTATTGCTTGTAGAACTACCTATTATGTTACTTTGCCTATTTGATGTTTCTAAAGCTCTGCCTGTTATCAATACCTTTTCTAATGTTAAATCTTTATCTTGCAATAATTTCTTTCTTAGCT
>NW_027170666.1:425000-547684 GCF_036898095.1 Palaemon carinicauda
TCATCATACTCTTCTGGAGCTTTGTCTACGGGTAATCTGGATAAAGCATCTGCATTACCCATATTTGATGTTGGACGGTATTCTATATCATAGTGGTACGCTGCTAACGTAACTGCCCAACGTTGTAGTCTTGCAGCTACCAACGTAGGTAAACTTGCTTTTGGACCCAATATTGCTAATAAAGGTTTATGATCTGTAACAAGTGTGAACTTTTTCCTACCATAAAGATAAATATGGAATTTTTTAACTCCATAAACTAATGCTAAACCTTCCTTTTCTATTTGAGAGTAATTCCTTTCTGCCTTGTTCAATACTCTAGAAGTGAATGCAATTGGTTTTTCTGTTCCATCTGGCATTACATGAGATAATACTGCACCTAGACCTATGTTTGATGCATCACAAACTAATTTAACTGGTAAATCCATTCGATAATGTACTAAGAATGTAGGTGATGTTATTTCCTGCTTGATTCTTTCAAAAGATTCCTGACACTCTTTTGTCCACTTCCATTCTACACCCTTATTCAACAGATTATACAATGGATGTGCAATTGTAGACAAATTCTGAATGAAATTCCCATAAAATGTTACTAAACCTAGAAATGATTGTAATTCCTTAACATTTTCTGGCACTTTTGTTGATTGTACAGCTTTAATCTTCTCTTTAGTTTTGTGAATACCCTTGCCATTTATTACAAAACCTAAGTATTCCACTGAATCAACTTCTAAAATACATTTGTTCTTATTTACTCTAATATTATGTTCCTTCAACTTCTTCAGAACTGTTCGCAATCTTTCTCTATGTTCTCTTGTGTCTTTACCCGCAATTAAAATATCATCTATAAAAATGAATACTCCTTGCATTCCTGAAAAAATCTTATCCATAGTTTGTTGCCATATAGCTGGACTACTTGCAACTCCATAAGGTAATCTCTTTGGCCTAAACAAACCTAAGGATGTATTTACTGTACATAATTCTTGTGAAGTTTCATCCATGGGAAGCTGTTGAAATGCTTGTCTTAAATCTAATTTAGAAAAAACACTGCATCCTGACATAGTTGCAAACATGTCTTTCGGATTTGGTAAGGGATGTTGAGCTACTTGCAGTTGTGGATTTAACGTTACTTTGTAATCTCCACACAACCTAACCTGTCCACTTTCCTTCACAATAGGAACTAATGGTGTAGCCCAATCTGAATATGTGACCTTTTCCCAAGAACCTTCACTTTCTAATCTCTTGATTTCTGTTTCAACTGCACTTTTCAATGCATATGGTACTGGTCTCGGAGCAAAAAATCTAGGAGAACTGTCAGGTTTCAAAACTAAAATTGCCTTTGCGTTCTTTACTGTACCTATTTTATCTTCAAATACGTCTTGAAACTCTGATAGGATATCATTCATAGACATTTCATTTTGTTTTCATCTTGTCTACCTGCAACCTTCAAAATACTAGGCCAATCTAACTTCAAATACTGTAGCCAATCTAAACCTAGCAAAGTTTGTCCATTACCTTTTACTACTGTTAATGGCATTCTCTCTAATTTCTGTTCTTTGTACTGTACTTCTACGTTCGAAACACCTATTACCTGAATATCAAAACCATTATAACCTTTCAAAACTCTATTTGTACCTTCTAATAACAAATTAGGAATGCTTTTAGCCATTTTCTCAGACATAATTGATACATCGGCTGCTGTGTCAACTTGCATCAAAATTGGTTTACCATTTATGATTACTTCTACCATGATATGTTTCTTTGCACCTTTATTGACTGAATTTATGTGAAACGCAAAATCAGTTTCTGAACTAACCTGATTATCATGAACATTTTCCTCATTATTCTCTTGACCCATAGTATCAACTGTAGCATTTATTTTCTTTGCGTACTGTTTAGGAAATCTACAAGCAGTTGCAAAATGACCTAGCTTTCTGCAATTCTGGCATGTCTGTCCAGTAGCAGGGCATTTCTTTGCTTCGTATGCAAGATGATCAGTTTTACCACACCTAAAACACTTGGGTTTTTCCTGTTGTTTCTGTGTATAAGCCTGATTCTGATATTTATGAACATTAGTGTTAGGCACTTTTCTATGACTAGGCTTTGTCATATTCCTTCTCTGATTCTCATTGGTTTTCCACTTAGAACCTACTGTATTAATTTTAGAATTTTCCATTCTATTGCTTGTAGAACTACCTATTATGTGACTTTGCCTATTTGATGTTTCTAAAGCTCTGCCTGTTATCAATACCTTTTCTAATGTTAAATCTTTATCTTGCAATAATTTCTTTCTTAGCTCTTCTGATGTGCAATGTGCAATTACCTGATCTATGATAACATTCTCTAACTCTAGAAATTCACATGAAACAGCTAAATTCTTTAGTCTAGTCACAAATGCATCTAAACTTTCATTTTCTTTCTGATAAGCTTGCGCTGAAAACTGGTATCTTTCAAAAAATTTATTGACTTGAGGAGCAAAATATGTGGTAAGTGCCTTAATTGCAGCTTCACTTGTGTCATCTGTAGGCTGCAAAGTCTTAAACACTTCCCGAACTTCCCTACCTGCTGTATGAAGTAATAATGCCTTCTTTTGTGCATCCTTCATGTTCCCTAATGCTTCTAAATAAATCTTAAATTCCTCACACCACTGTTGCCATCGTGTTGCAACAGAATTAGGCTCAGCAGTGACGCTAAAAGCTTGAGGTGCTTCGATGTTAAAAGGCATTTTGTTTGCTTACCTTGTGGTAGGTTAAGTTGCAGTCACAAGTATACTTCCTACCTACCCAACTTAAAATTTCACCCTTTTGTGTATTTGATGAAATTCCTATTCTGCTGCTGGCAAAATCTTCATTGGGCGATTTTACTCTTGATTTCCAATGTAAGAACGGAACTTCTCTTGTGCTGGCCGTCTTTGTACAAAGGCTCCAATGCTTCTCCCTGCTTGCTTCTCCCTGCTTGTCCGTCGTCCTCACTTCTTCGGTCGCCAAAATATGGTGTTTGTATGATTAGGTAGGAAGTTCTATTAACCATAATAATTACCTGGAACAGAGATGTAATATCATTAGTAATTATTTCTCATGCTGATCCCATCTCGTCGCCAAAATATGGTGTTTGTATGATTAGGTAGGAAGTTCTATTAACCATAATAATTACCTGGAACAGAGATGTAATATCATTAGTAATTATTTCTCATGCTGATCCCATCTCGTCGATATCTGCTTGATGGATAATAATACGTTGGTATTAATAAAATACGTCTTTAATGTATAAAAGACTACATTATGAACTTCTCTTTGTGACAGCTGACTCTCAAGTGTATATGGAGCGTCTTACACAAATCTCACAAACCAAAACATTGCTAAACAAAAGAGCATCGCTCTTAAAAGACTTAAATCCCACTCCAGCATAAATCATAAAGAATCCTATCTTATCTGAGGTAACCAACAAATGTTTGAATCCTAATACCAAAACAAATCATTACTCTTATGATCAAAGCATAACATGTCTTATTCATGCAATATGATGCAATGTTGTGCAATACCTGAAACACTTGAAATAATATAGTACATTGTTACAATAATACATAACATTGAGGAAATTTGAGATCATATTTTTTATACGGTATTTTGTATTTTTGTACTTTTATATGGAAATGTATTTTATTCTGTGCCTTAGCATTGTTCATGCATATAACAATTATGTGAATTTCCAAGTGTCTTTATGGGTTATGTTCATAGATTATGGATCTGATAATAACACTTCGTTACCATGAACCTGTACTCGGTTGAGGTTGTGTATCAAGAGCAACCCCATCCAAATGCTTTACAAACTCTGGTGGAGTTGTTCAAGTTTTGTAACTGATGTGTAAGTTAGTCATTAGGATGCTTTAAGAGGTATATTATCTTCAAAGGTACTTTTCTCCTGCTTAGGGTTATTGAGGGCATGAGACTGAATGACGTGAAGAGGTTGTTTGTAAGAAAAATAATCCTAAGTGATTATACCCTTAATGAGGAGTGACTGGGTCTTAAGTGAATTTAAGATCACTCTTACATAGGTGGTTTAACTTGGTAAGGTTATTAGGATGGTTAGGCAGAAATGCGCCTTAAGGGTGGCCTCCCACAACTTGCTCTGTATGTCTGACAGCAGACCTTGAAGATTAAATGTTGCGGCCTATATCCGGCTGAGAGATGGCTACTATTCATGGCGCATAAAACTTGTTGTTGTTAGATCTGTTTTCTACCCTAGGTTTTGCGGTTAGTTGATAGTTCTTGATAAATGAAAACCAATTTCCGTGGAGGTAAAGTGATGTAATGACAGAAAAGCTTCATTTAACTGAATGGTAATTCCATCTACGATTTTTAGACTTAAACGAATTGGTTTTCATCTCATCAAAATGTTATGTTAGCCACACGTAGTTGAGATGGTGTAGGATCGAGTGTGTATAGGCCAAGGTAGAGAGGCGTAACAAAGGAGCAGGCCTAGTTGTGTCTATGGTCGAGAGTTTGTGATTGAGTACCAAGGCGTAGTTGTGCGAGCCTCGAGCGTAGCTGCACTAGGTAAGCTCAGAACGCACTCTTTGAGCCGACAACGACCAGCGTAGAGGGGAATTTGTGTTGCTCCCCCGTATTATTATCTGAAATTCTTACCTTCTCCCTTGTAAAAGGGTACCAGTTTGGAGTACCGAGCATGTACTAAGCTTTTTGTAAGAATAAAAAGACCCCCGGGAACCAGCCTTTCCCTCAACCTCCACTGCAAATGAAGATCCGTCGTTCTCCACAGCAAGAGTCAAGTTACCTTAAGCCTAGGCTTAGAGAATTAGCCTATACTTATGAGGTACCCGGTATTAGCCTATGTCAAGGCTTGGTTTGTTATAGATAGGCTAGCCAGGAGTAAGTCGATTGTCCTAAATTGAATGGTGCCTCCGAACTTAGGTAAGGACAATTGACGAAGGTAAGAGTTTAGTAAAAAGTCATGTGTGAAACGGCATGACAAAGAAAACATAATTAGGCATAAAAATTGCATTGTCAAATATGGAGTATCTGAGGTGTGTCGACAGATGATTAAGCTTTTTTCTAGAATGAATGTTCATGAACTTCATCACCAAAGTTATTGCCAGTGTTGTGCCCTTCATTGATTATATAGAGCTCCTATCCCCCTCTGCTAATTCTTTGCTGCATGTTGTAGGGAGACATTTCCGGAAGAAAAACAGGTTCCTTCTCAGATTCATAGAAATACAAATTTTCCCGAGTAAAATTATTAATACTCACTATAAAGGAAGAATATTGTATATATATATATATATATATATATATATATATATATATATATATATATATATATATATATATATATATATATATATATATATATATATATATATATATATATATATATATATATATATATATATATATATATATATATATATATATATATTTGTAAGCTCATCCTTTTTCGTAGGAGATGCAAAGTTCTAGTGATTACTAAATTAGTTCTATTTATTGTTAATATGCTCCAAGACATATTCCCCCATCATTACACATTTTGTGTATTTTTATACTCGGGCTAATATCGTTTGTGAAAAATGCTATATCTTGTCAAACTATTAGAATAATTTAAGCCTAAGGTTTTCCTATGATTAACCCCCACTCATAAATGGCATAGGATAAGGGTTAGCTCAGCTGTTAGTGGTTAGTAGCCTATCTCTCTTGGTGTATCTGGTTCAATGCTGTTGAACCTTAGAAAGTCAGACTCTATTCTCAAGGGCTGTGTTGTCACTCACCCCTTTCAAAAGTACTTTTTTAAAATACAGTAGTAACGAGTAAAAAAGAAGAGAAGGTAAATGAAACGGATTCACCTAATAAAAGTTTGAAACTTATATGTATTGTTTCTAATAATTTATGTGAATGATTTGGTAATTCATTTTTTATTTCAAATTTATTAGAACATAATTATTTTTTTTCAATTTTATTTAATATAAATGTATAATTTTGTTTTCGAAAATTTAAATAATTTGATTTTTATTTTTCAACTGTTTATTCTTTCTTTCTAGTCATAAAAAAAATAGTTGGAAACTTCAGAACTGTAGAGCAATTAACAAAGCAATAGGACTTCAAGAATTATCATATTTATGATATATTATTTTAACTATATACTATATCACCTGTTCAATCTTCAATCTCGATTTATCTTAATCTTTTCACGAGGAGGTCCGTAATCTTGATCACCTTTATTTTCCTCTTCCTTACCTCTTAGTCCTCGAGATATTATGATAAAAGAAAAGCTCTGGTTGGTCAAGTCGTCCATTTTTTACCTTTTGTCTTATTTAGGTTACTTTGATAAACGGACATCTGAGAACGTATATATTCATTTCTCTAAAATTCAAACCTTCTATTTGAGGGATTATGTGTTGGTAACATAATCCCCTTGGTACGGGACAGTTATACCCGAGAGAATGAAGAGAGTAAATCAATTTACAGCATAAAGCTTTTATCTTTTCCTTTGAAAGTGAAGATTTATATCATAACTTCCTTATAATAGATTCCTGCTCCCATCAATCGCCTTCAGCAAAATTGTCTTGATTAACGTAAATTCCTGTTCAGTATTTCACTGGGATCGCTAAAATGGTTCTCGAGAGTGAGATGACTTTTGTAATGACAAAATTAATTATTTATGTGTGGAGTTTTATAAGTCTCTGGAGAGATGATGGAGCTTTTTTATTTGCCTTCATTTAAGGTTTGTGAACTTCATGGCCAAGATTATTGCCAGGGTGTATTTGTTATGTATTTTGTACAATACTATATGCACTATGAGTATTAAGAGTAATGTTGCATGGTATTGCATTGATAGAACGTGTTTCAACATAGTTCAAAAGTGTAGCAGCGTATGTTGTAAAGGATTTAATCATTAATTAGTTGTCCTAAAGTTAGGATGTGATTCTTCTTACTTTTGCATTGCAGTAGGATCCCGAGTTTTGAGAGTGATGGTCATTTCTGTTTTTTGTATGCATGTGTGCGAGTTTTGTTTACATACTTTCACTCGAGAGTCACAAGTTCTTAGACAAGTCACAGAGTAGAGCTGTAATCTAAGCTTCAAACATTAAACGTATTTCAATAAGAAGTCTCTGATTTTATCCCATCCAACCAGAAGACAAGTCGGCGAAGATGCTGGGATAGGAATAAGCTTAACTACTGTATTACTATTCCAGGTATGTTAGAAGGGGTTATTTAATTTAGGCATTCTGGGAGTTGTTCCTGTGCTTTATTTCCTAATGAAATGAGGTTTTTCATATGGAATTACTTGTGTTTCAAACGTCTTTACAAGTTAAAGAATATAGTTTCAGTAAAATACCATAACTAAGAGCATTCCATTCACATCAGGAACACCTCTTATTTTCTTCTTTGGAGATTTAGGAATCTTATTTTGAATAACTTTAGCTGCGTAGTGAAGGGAACTATAACACTGACGCAACAAGCGGAATTAGTTCTAAATCTAAAATAAAGTAAAATAACGCTTACAGTACACCTTGTGGGCTTTACTGAAAACACTAGTATTTTTCCAGAATTTATCTTAATCATTGAACAGAATAATCTAGATTATTAAAAGATCGGCTTCAGTTGGATGACTTGACCAACATGAGACAAATTAGTCCCTCCCAGAAACCCTTTAAAAAAGAAACCCTCTAAAAGAGGAAACTGCATCTGGCTTAATGATGAGACATATTATCATGCATTGTCTCTATTACTGCCAATTCATCTTGTTTGGCTGCTTTTAACACATTAAAAAGGACAGTTAACTTTCCATGTGTAACCTATAGGTTAAAAGCATTCAACATATAGATATCAATATATGCATTTATCCTATTATAGCCTTTAATATCTCCCTACTTTGTACTTTAAGCAAAAAGTTTAAGGGAAATCAGTAGTTATAATGTTAATTATATTAGAAATAATAATATTTTTATATCAAAACTGTTAGAGGATCCCCTCGTCTCCCATTACCGAGAGAAGTTCTGGTCGTATCCTTTCTGCAACTGATAGAGGATCTCAATCTACCATTATTGAGAGAAGAAGAAATAAACAATTAAGATAACATATTGTGAGAACAGTAGCAACCTTAAAATAGATCTTTCATATATAAACTATAAAACTTTAAATAAAAGTAATAAGATAAAATGCTGTGCCCGAGAGTATCCTCAAGATATATGTATTGTATTATAAATGACAATGCAATATTTATTTCATTTCTCATATTTATTAAATTTTTCATATGACTAAAATTAAAATATATCTAAAATTCTGCCTATTTAATGCTTTTATGATTATATTTAATAAAAAAATTCTGAATAAAATCCATTCTTGATTCATTCTTTAATATTTAAATATATCTTTGTGATTACTATTCCACTTTCCTGAATAACAAACAAATAACGTAAATTTACATATACACTTTTTATGGAGTACAGATTAACATCTGCTCCTAATAATACCTATTGCAGCATCACTTCACTGATCAATTTTTACTGGCTGTCTACACTAGAACCTGTCTCTTACACAAGGTAAGGCAATCTACACACTCGCATTCACTGTGAATCTGTGATCCTCCTTTAGCACTCCTTAAGTAAAACGTACCAGAACGACTTATGTGCTATCTTACCAGGGCTTAAACTCATGCATATGTGATATGACTATCACCTTGAATGCTGCGGCTTTTTCACTTAGATTACCTTAAAACTTTTTCCTATTTCCTTAAATTTTAGGCTAGTAAAACCGAGATTACCTTGAAACCATGAAAATTACCTCAAACTAAGGTAATTACCTTAAAAGTTTAAACCTTGTTCCTTACTCACTTAAAATCATATCATCCTTCACAAATAGATTAACTGGAGTAAAAAAGCAGTAGGTCTAGCGTGTGCTAATAGATTCTCTTAGTTCGTCTTCTCTTCCTTCCCCTGCTTCTTTTGCTATCTCTAGGGACCCTTCTGTTATTCTTATGTCCATCTATTGTTTGTCATTCTCATTATATGTCCTCTCCATGTCCATTTCTTCATCTTGTTGTTTGAATACCCTCTACTTTAGTTTGTTCTCATAGTATCCATGTTGCTCTTTTAGTGTCTCTTAGTCTTATTCCTATCACTAGTCTTTCCAAAGCTTTTTGAGTTGTAACTAGTTCGTGTTCTAAGGCTTTATTAGGGTTAATGTTGAACCTAATGTTTCTCCCCTGAAAAGCTGACCTCCCTTAATTCCCTGGAAAGGTATGATGGGTCGTATGCGACCCCTACAGCATTTTCAAAACCTGTTTTTTTCCCCATAAATCATCAGCTGTCTCGAATATGGAAGTGATCGACCTGCAAGGGGTGACTAGTCTACATGCCATTGTCTGCTTTAGCACTGATTTCCGTCTAACTTCCCTCCTTCCCCGTTTTTTTACCCCCCCCCCCCCCAGGGGTCGACCTCGACTCTGACATACCTTTATAGGGGTAAGTGATCAAATAGAAAAGTTATTACATAATTATAAATTGTCGAACAGTGTTGATACTTGTTTAGTTCTTTATAGTTGGAAAGTGTGGGTGAATGGTGTGTCTACCACTTGCATGACATTGGTTTTGGCTTAGATGCCATATATTGCCATGAGGTCCATTTTCCCTCAAATACTAATTTCTGAATTTCTTTTATTTTTAGCAAATTTGATTTTTTTCTATTTATTTTGAATTTATCTTCAATAATGGCCAGCAGGCAGTATTCCCTCGGCATGGATGTCATCAACACACTTCTAATGGAGTTAAAAAGAGATGTTGATGATAATATGGAGTTTGCAACCCCATTCTTCATTTCAAGTGGTAGATTGGGCTGTAAGAGTTGTTGCGGTCTGCGGCCATTTTGTTGACATACCCGAAAGGTAAGTTGGCATATCTCTATACATTCTTGTTCTGTATAGAATTTGTGATATTTTGGTATATTCTAATGCATAAATATCATATTTTATAGGAGATACAATGATTTTCATAAGAAATTTACATTGTGAAACTAGGCCGTCAAAAAATTACCTTTAGATTTCGCCCCTGATATAACAGTAAATTACATCTTAGTGCACATTTTATTATGTATTTCTGTTCTAGGATAATATGAGTTTATTCTATAAAAAAATTAGCCTCTTCCTATTTCATTTGGGTACCCAAATAAATTCATGAAATTTGGACAAATTTTTTTGGCCAAAAAAAGTTACCCTTTTTTTCTCATTTCAGATCTTGACTTCTATGGGTCCAACTCATTTCCAGCAATTACACGCTGTTGCTTTGCCATCTAAGAAGGTGTCCCTAAAGGGATTTATGTGTATATGTATATTTCTATTTTTTGTGAATATTTACGTCAAGTCTTTTTTTTATGTATACTTAAATTTTTAATATATTTCCAATAAATAGTTATTTTGTAGATGGGTATCATTTATATTTTCATTAGATTTTAGCATTCTTTGAAGTATTTTTAGCAAGTCAAACAATACAGATTGATGCATAACTAAATTTTTCCTGAATTTTTTTGGAGTCGGGGTCGTTCGCGACCGAGTATACCCTTAAAGGGGTGTCCGAGGAGCGTACCTATCCAGGGTTAAAGTCTGAAGTTCTACGAAGATAGACCTTTAGCCATTCCACTGGGCATAGGGATGCTTCTTCCTTCAGAGGGCAGGTTCTCCAGGGACCCCACATTTTAGTGGGCAGCTCGTTCTTGGCGAGAAACGCTGGGTCCGGAAAAAGGTTCAGTTCTCCGCAGTCTGTGAACTGAATGTGGCCATCATCCCTCGAGAGGGCCACTATTTTGCTAACTCTGGCTCCTGAGGCTAGTGCAAATAAGAATATCACTTTTTTAGTTAAGTCTTTTAGAGAGCAGTCTTCGTTGTCCAAGGTTGATGCCAAGTGAAGAACCTTATCCAAGGACCATGCAATGGGCCTCGGTGGAGCTGCGGGCCTAAGGTTACCGCAGGTTTTTGGAATCTTGTTGAAGATATCATTGGAGAAGTCCACCTGGAAGGAGTACAGCAAGGGTCTTGTCAGGGCAGATTTGCATGTGGCAATCGTGTTGGCTGCTAAACCTTGTTCATGGAGATGGATGAAGAAGGATAAACAGAAATCCGTTGACATCTCCTTTGGTTTCTTTGCCTTGACAAAGGTGACCCATTTCTTCCAGGAAGACTCGTACTGTCTTCTCGTTGATTTTGACTTGTATTCTTCTAGAAAGTTAATACTTTCCCTTGAAATCCCAAACCTTTTCTTGACTGCTAAGGTGAGAAAATCATGAGATGAAGGTTCTGGGTTTTCTGTGATGCAGCTGAGACAGTCGACTTCTGCACTTGTTGAGTCAGAACTGGATCCGGCAACGGGATCAGCTTTAGGCGTAGTTCCGTTATCAGGGGGAACCATACGCTGTTGGGCCATTTGTGGGCTACTATTGCTGCTGTTCCGTGAAAGGATCTCAGTTTGTTGAGGACTTTCAGCAGAAGGTTGGTTGGAGAAAACAGGTAGATTTTGGACCATTTGTTCCAGTCTAGAGACATCGCGTCCGTTGCTTCCGCTAGAGGATCCTCGTAAGGGGGTACATACCGGGGTAGCTTCTTGTTGTCGCTCATTGCAAAGAGGTCTATCTGCAGTCCTGGGTCTTTGTGTAAGATAAAGGAGAATGATCTTGCGTCTAGGGACCATTCTGACTCTATCGGGTTGAGCCCGGATAGAGCGTCCGCCGTCACATTGCGGAACCCTTGAAGGTGAACTGCTGACAAGTGCCATCTCTTCTTCTCCGCTAGCCGGAGGATGGCCAATATAACTTGATTGATTTGAGACGATCTCGAGCCTTGTTGATTTGGGCATCTCATTACAGCCTCCCTTTCTAGTACCAGTCAGATGTGGATTGAGCAGCAAAGTTTCAGTTTTTTCAGTGAGAGAAAAACTGCCATGGCTTCCAGAATGTTGATGTGGAAGGTCTTGAAGAGGGAGGACCAGGTTCCTTGGACTTTCCGATGGTGAGAGTGGCCTCCCCACCCTTCTTCTGAGGCATCCATGTGAACGGTGACTGACGGTGGAGGCGGTTGTAAGGGTACCTTCTTCTTTAGGTACTTGGCCTCCAACCATGGCTTGAGGAGGGATTGCAGACGAGTTGGTATCGGTGTTCTCAGATCTCTTCAAGCGTTTGATGCGTATTTTCTCCAAACTCCTGATGCATCTTTTAATTGAGCTATCAATACTGGGTCTGTCACTGAAGCGAACTGGAAGGACCCCAACACTCTCTCCTGTTGCCTTCTGTATATCCTGGCAGATTGAAGGAGTCTCTTGATAGATCCCGCTATCTCTCTCTTCTTCTCTTTTGATGGAATGTAGAGGCAGTGTGACTGTAAGTTCCAGTGGACACCCAGCCACTGGAATGTCTGAGATGGAGATAGTCAAGACTTTTCCAAGTTGATCTTGAATCCAAGCTGTTCTAGGAGCTGGATCACTTCCTTAGAGGCTTGCTAGCATTCTTCTTTGGATGCTGCCCACACCAGCCAGTTGTCCAGGTAGGCCATCACCTGAACTCCCTTTAGGCAAAGTT
The DNA here is from genome assembly GCF_036898095.1 of Palaemon carinicauda. Taxonomy (NCBI): domain Eukaryota; kingdom Metazoa; phylum Arthropoda; class Malacostraca; order Decapoda; family Palaemonidae; genus Palaemon; species Palaemon carinicauda. The sequence continues at coordinate 437,570 of NW_027170666.1, forward strand.
GACGAATGACTGCATTCGCGAGCTTTGTGAATACTCTTGGGGCTATGTTTAGTCCGAAGGGCATGGCTCTGAAGACGTACTGTATTTTTTGCAGCTTGAATACCAGGTAGGGGGAAACTTGGCGGTTGATCGGAACATGCCAGTACGCATCCGCTATGTCTATGAAGACAGTCTTTGCCTGTTTGGGCAGTTGGGTCCTTATGTGTTGGAGCGTCAGCATTCTGAACTTGTTGTTCACTATGAACTTGTTGAGTGGTGATAAGTCCAGAATGACTCTGAGCTTTTCCGAGTCTTTCTTCGGAACACAGAATAGCCTTCCTTGGAATTTGATGGACTTTGCCCTCCTTACAACTCTTTTGTCTAAGAGTTCCTGAACATATTCTTCCAATATGAGGATTGAGTGTTGGAAGAATTGAGGGAAATTCGGTGGAGTTGCATTCCAACTCCACCCCAGTCCGTTCTTGATTAGGCTGTGGGCCCAGGGATCGAAGGTCCAGCGATTCCGAAAGAGGAGAAGTTTTCCTCCTACTGGTAGCATCTCACTTGGAGTGCTGGGTGGAGGACTTGCCTCCTTGGCCACACCCACCTCTGGGGTGAAAATGGGCGACTGAGTTGTCACTTGTTGGGGCACCAGCTGAAAAGTGGTGGGTGATTGTGCCACTGTCTGTGGCACCGTGGCCACGGGAAGCTGTTGTTGTCTTGGAGGGCGAGAGGGCACTCTGGGTCGTTTTGTCTTCCTTTTCGGCTGGGGACCCTCTTTAACGGAAGACTTTCTCATGGAGGACAAGCCCCATTTGGAGTGGAGATTCCTGTTCTCCGTTGCGGCTTTGTCTACAACCTCTTTGACCACTTCAATCGGGAAGAGGTCTTTTCCCCAGATGTTGGAGGCTATCAGCTTCCTCGGAACCAGTCTCACTGCAGCCAAGGCGAAAACGAACTCTCTGCAATGAAGATGTACAGGTCCTTGGTGACCATTGCCAAATGAGCTTTGGCAAAGACCAAGTACATATCCGGGGTATCTGGGACACTTGCCATCATCTCTAGTCCGGTCTGTAGAGACATAGAGGCTAGTCGCTCTTTCGTTTCCTGCTCCCTGCGCAGGTGAAAGTCTGCAACTTTGGGAGTTCTTCTCCGAACTAACGTCCGGCAATGTCCGCCTCCAGCTTCTCAACTGAGAAGGTGATGTAAACGTCCTTCCAGTCCGCATCATCGGATGGTAGGGCGAGAAAAAAGGGTCTACACTCTTCGAGTGTAGGGCATGGTTTCCCTGCCTCGACTGCCTTTAATGCTGCCTTGAACCCTTTCTCCATAAAGGGGAAGGCACGGGAAGAAGCAGCAATGAAGGACGGGTGCTTCTTGCTGAGAGCCGGCACCTTGGAGCTAGTGAAGGCCCTCTCCTTCAAGGTTTTGGTAAACAAGTCCTGTGCCTTGGGGAGGTCTAGAATGATGAGCTCTTTCGTCTCAGTTTCTTCTTTGGAAGGGGGTTCTGTCCTCAAGCGTACGTAATAATCCGGATAGGCCCCCTTACTTGGTTAGAACTCTAAGTCATCTACTGGGACAGTGCCCAATTTTTCGGAGAGGAATATCTTCCCCCCTGACATAGGCATATGCACAGCACACCTGCAAGGATTGATGTCAGAAAGGGCAGGAAGTTTTTTGACGTTTAGATTCTTGGGGGCTAAACGTGAGGACACGAGCTGATGCATTTTGGTCCGTAGAGAACCCTCCTTCTCGGACGACTGCTTTTTCATGTCTTGGAACATGGACAAAAGCGAATGCAGCGTATGACTGATCATGTCTAGCTGGGGGCAGAAGAAGTTGATGGGACAGGCTCGGCCACCGTAGCCGATGAAATCGAAATAGTTTCGGATTTCTCAATGTCGCCTTCAGAGGTACAAAAGTCTCCTGCTCCTGCTCCTCTGCTAGGAAACTTAGCTCCATCTCCTCGGAGACAACTGACATGTTATCTTCTTGTTGGATGTCCTTCAAGGCATCGGATACATCAGACTCTATCGGAATCTGGATGAGTGGAATCTAAGGTTGAGCTTGGGGAACAACTGCATCCTAAGATGCCCCAGGGAACAGACAGGCCCTCATCTTCTTATTAGGAAGGTATGGGCCAGTGGTGTTCTTCTGGAAACCTCTGACCCATTTTCGCAGCATCTCTCTTGCTGCATCCCTTGACTCTGTGGACTTTTGATCATCAAAAGCCTCTTTTACCAGTTTGTCATAAACGGTACATACCTGTGGGTCCCAGCATTTTAGAGATCTCTTCGTAATTGCGCAGCGCGCATGGGTTCTGCACATGTCATGACCGCAGAAGTTCTTACTGCGGACCTTGCAGAAGTGGTTCCCGCACTCGGGATCCTCCTCCTGTAAAGAAAGAAAAGCATATAAGTATTCGGTGAAAATCTCTGAATTTCATCATTCAGTGTAATAAAAGTCATTTAATTAGCTTAGGATAGTGTAAGCTAGGGAAAAAAGGGAAGACACCCACATATGCTTCCTGTCCAGCCCATTGCTATGACTCCCTTCAATATTGAACACTAATTTCTTAACGAATTAGATGGGAAGATAATATCCTTGGATATGAAGTGTAATTTTAACACCTTCTTTCAAGGTTCAATATTGGGGATTTTTAATAAATGGGTATCGGCAATTAATTTAACAGGGAGAATCACTCTCTAGGAGTGGTGGTCTCACAATAGGCTGCCCATGAAGCTCCTTGTAGGTTGGAAAAATTTTTGCATGGGCCGCAGCACAGACCATACAGCAGTATGTGTCATGCGGAATAATCAATATGGCAGTGAGTACGACCATCGCAGTCAGTACTGTAGTGCCTGCCGGTGTACGCCGGCATTACCCTGGGCTATTAAAGGTATATACTGCCTTCATAGATAAAGGACGGTAGGTCGCCGGCAGTTGCTCCGCTGCCGGCCGCCGGGGGTTCCCTCTATCAAGGTGGACCCGCTGGCAGACGGCGTAAAGAATGTCTACAGACTTGGATGACCGGCTGCCGGCAGTCAACATAGTTGCCGGCAGTCGTCCAGTGTGTGCCGGTTGCCGTTGGGTCGCCCATGAATGGTACCCCATGGCAAGCGGCGGCAGAGCAATCTGACAGCAGACAGTTGTCCGATTTGGCCGCCGGCAGCTGTAAGATGCCGGCAGCCGGGCCAGGGTTGATGGAAAGATAAGGAGAAAGCATGGATGGGGGGGGGGGGGGAAGCAAAGGCACAGCTTTGCAGACCTTCATCAGGAATGAGGGTTCATATGGAAGGAGGAATTATATTCAGGCTTCCATCCAACCATAGTCCATCCAAATTGATAGTAGGGCTATGGAAGGCAGTCCAAGGGAGGACTGAAGAACACTCTAAAGATAGGGGGGTGGGTGTGATCCCTACCAGCAGCTGGCTCGGCCGGCGGCAGACAGGGAACCCCAAGCCAACCCCACCAACTACCCATAGGGTCGATTGTAGAATGATGGCCAGAGTGTGTGAAGGCTATGCCAACACTAAAGGACAGCAGGGGAGGGACAAGGGTCCATTAGGTGAGGTAGTACCTAAAAGGCACTACCCAACCTAAAAGATTCTGATCCATAGAAAAGGCAACCTTAGGGGCCAGGGAATTCAATTCCCTAGGTTGGGTTAGTCTAATTAGGTGAGAAGGCGGCACAAAGGTCGCTGTCTCAACTGAGAAACAAAATCTAGTGTTGGAGACCCTAAGCAAGGGAAGAATTCAATTCTTCAGCTTAGGACCTGCCGGCACAGGACTGTCTGCTAGGCCATGGAGAGGAGGAATTATCATATAATGCCTCCAAGGTATGGCCTAGGGAGGTTTTGCCTCCTGGACTGGCAACCTAACCTGGCTTGGGAAATCAGTTCACCAAGACAGGCGGCTGTCGATCACAGACAAGTTACTCTGATGTTCCGTCCTAAACTCAAAACCAGCTCAGTGGTTGAGAAAAAGAAGCGGGAACACCCCAGTAAAGATTTGCCAGAATACAATTCAAGGCAAAGCTAATTAGGGTTAGCCTAGGCTAGTCAGAGGGATGAGGAATTGCTCTAAATCTCGCAAGGAGATTGGTATTGACTTAAAAGGTATAGGAGGTATCAGTCTCCACTTAAAAGATGATAAAAGGGGAATTGGGGACATGTATGAAAGTATACTAAAGCCCCTAGGCTGGTAGCCTAGGCGCAGTGAGAATCGGTCACCGAAACTCTTTCGTATACTATCTTGGAAGAGGAAATTTTTTATGCAGTAATATCTTAACCTGTTAAGCGTCCCCCCTGGACCAGGTTGCCGCTAACGTACCGTCAAGCTTTTTTTGCCGTGAGCGGTCATTTCACTAATGATAATTTTCCAAAGGTAATATAATTTCTTTATGCTTATAATTCGTATTTATAGTTAAAAGTGGGGATATTAATTAAATGGTAGGGTAATAAAAACCAATTAATATTACTATTATTTCATTTCAAATGGCTACATAATACTAAATATTCTAATGGGTTCTTTTTATCTTCAATTGTAAATCTTATGCCTGGATAAGCAACAAAAGCAAAGGGATAAGTCTCTCCCTCCCCCCTCCTCTCTCTCTCTCTCTCTCTCTCTCTCTCTCTCTCTCTCTCTCTCTCTCTCTCTCTCTCTCTCTCCATATCGTTTCCTGTATAGTTTTCAAATATGTTCGTCATAAATTTGTACATTATTTATCCACTTTATTCTCTCTCTCTCTCTCTCTCTCTCTCTCTCTCTCTCTCTCTCTCTCTCTCTCTCTCTCTCTCTCTCTCTCTTGGCATTTCCTTTCCTATATAGTTTTGTGAAATCTCGTTGTCCAGTCATTCAGTAATGAGAAGTCATTTTTGCTTTCGGCATCGAAAGAAAACTTTGTTTCTTCAATATACTCATCACTGGAAGATTCAGAACTAGTGCTCTCATTATCAAACAGGTTATCATTAATAAATTCCTCAACAAGAATATCATTTATTTCATCTAAAGAAATAACCTTCCTCTTTAGACCGTTCATTACAAAAGGAACAACAAACAACCATTTCCGCGGCACAGTGTAAAATCCGGACGTCGGATGCCGTCCGGGAGAATAGAAAATCGCTTGTATCACCGGGAAAGACGCGAAAATACACCTCTTTTTTGTGACTGGTAATGTTCACTGATACTTTCTGTTATTTTCTGAATAAATGCTCGAAAAAATATTGGTTTATTTTCATGTTAATGAGAATATCACTTAGTACATAGTGTAATGTTGACGTCCGATTGAGATTATTCTCAATAAAATGAAAATAAATCAATATTTTTCGAACATTTATTCAGGAAATAACAGAAAGTATCAGTGAAAATTACCAGTGTCAAAAAAGTGGTGTATTATGGCGCATTTACCGGTGATACAAGGGGTTTTCTATTCTCCCGGACGGCATCCGACGTCCGGATTTTACACTGTGCCCATTTCCGCATGAACGCCCGAAGCGCACTTATAGGAAACCAGTTTTCTAACATCAAGCTACCTTCAGAAAAAATAGTTGTCAGACATCATATAAGTTTCTATTTACAGCCCCCATATGCTGAGAGTGTTACCAAGTGGTGATCCTATACTTACTATACTAGTAAACGTAATATCACGAGACTGACGGCTTGAAAAAGGCAATTAAAGTCATGAACGGAATATGCAGTTGAAGGCGGTACCGAGTAGATCGTGGTGAACGGTTTATCACGTGGGTGACGCTTGACAGGTTAATTGTATAAAATATTGCCTGAGCTTCAATAAAACTTTACCAGGAAGGTTATATCATGCATGAAGTGTGTAGGTGCCTAGGCTAGGAAGCCTAGCACTCCACAAAAACAAGGGCATAATACAAGAATTCCTAGCTAAATTGCTAATTAGCTAAAATTATTAAAGCGATTAATGCCGGTAAAGTTGTTCTGTCTAACTAAATGTAGGCCTACATTCAAAGAACGACCGTGTCCAAGATGCCATCTGGCTGGAAACAGCTCTTGTTACGTTAAATACGAATTTATATCGAGGAAAAAACTGGCAAGAGCTTACATTTATACAATTCAAAAATAGTACTTAACTTTCCAGAAGCAGATGAGGCTGGGGAAGACATCATCGAAGCAAGACAATCCAAAATAGTGAGAGATAACACAGGATGAACACTGGTCAGGAATGCTATACATGAAAGAATGACTAGATGGCGCCACACGGCGGCGTGCTGGCGCTAAATCACAGTACGAGTAGGAGTGTTGCCTTTAGTAACGGCTCTCCTACAATTCTAGCCACTTTCCCCTTTCAAAGCGTAAATGCTATTAGGGGTGTAGATAGCTATGTGGCGTGTCAAGAATACTTCCTCTGATCTTATGCGATATACCTATAAGATATTACAAGGAATACTCGCTCCAGGAGTTAGAATTCTGGATACCTTTAGTAAAATTCTCTGGGATATATCACTGTAGTTAAATATAACCTAGGAAGCTACTAAGAAGGAACTTCCATCAGGACGACATGGCCTGAGCCCAAAAAGGCCTTTGGTGTGCTTACCTTATTACCCACAATAGGTTACTGTTCTGAAGTCACTTTGTATCCTACCTTTTTTTGTATCCTAATCAACCTTAAAATATACTTTTTCTTGTTTTTTTTTCTGATGAAATTCCTCCGCTCTGCTGTTTGGAAAATCTTCATTGGGCTTTTTCTCTAGGTCCTGGCCGCTGATCTACAAAGGCTCCTTTTCTTCTGATGGCCATCAATCTACAACAGCCCCAATGTTTCTTCTGCGTGTGTTTGTCCTTCTGAGCGTAGCCAATTAATATGATGATAGGATGTCTACATAACAACCATTAGGTTTACCTGGAAATAATAATAGAGTAGTTAGATGATGAATTGTTAGCAATTATTCCTCAGCTTATCCCATCTCTTGGCATTTTTTTTCGGTGGGATTTAATGATACATTGATATTCTTCAAATACAACCTTAATGAATCTTGTGGCTACATTGCTCTATGACACCCAACTCTCAAGTGTGTGTGGAGCGTCCTAAACAATCTGACAAAACCAAAACATAGCTAAACAACAAAAGAGCATCGCTTTCAAAAGACTTAAATCCTTCTCCAGTACAAAACTATAAAGAATTACATCATATCTTTGAGGTAATCAATAAATGCTTGAATTCTAATATCAAAATAAATCATTTCACTTATATACAAAGCATAACATGTTTTATTCATGCAATATGATGCAATGCTGTGCAATACATGTAACACTTGTAACAATACAGTACATTATTACAATAATGCATAACAATATGTTTCTTGAGTTGCAGCCGAAAGCAGGAGGCATACCTGCTGCCACCTTTCTCTGCAAAATATATGACCCTTTCCCATCCCCTTATGTCCTTTAGTGACGGCCTAGCCGTCACAACCCCTAATGCCGGTATTCAACAATTTCCATGATTGCCGGGCTGACTAAGCTGTCGGCCGGGCTCCTACAAAGCCTGTTAGATTGTCGCTTCAACCTTCCCCCTAATGGAAGCAAGGCTCCGGGAAAGGTTGTGCCGGCCATGATGGCTGCCGGTGGGAGACCCATTAAAACTTTGAGTATTCTTCAGTCCTCTCTTGGGCTGCCATCCACAAACCCTGTAACCCGCAGTGCAGCCGGGAACAGATATGGTGGCTGGATGGAAGCTAGAATTAATACATTCTCTCCCCTTCCATTTGAATCCTCATACTGGAAAGAAGGAAGTATAGACAGTAGTCCCTATAACCCTAATTATTGTACTAAACTATAATACGTTAGTCCTTCTCTCCATTCTCCCTCTCTCTCTGTCGGCTAGTGACGCTAGGTACTAGCCTAGCCCGGTAGTATACCGGTAGAACTACTGTATACGATTATACAGTAGCCAGTATTCCTGCAGTATAGCAAATACAGCAGTTAGAAAACTACAGTTTATAACATACAGTAGTATGATTTTCCAACATATTCTGTGTATCCTTTCACAGTCCATTGTTGAGAATGCTAAGCAAATGTTGAAGTGAAGTATTCCTTCAACATTTTGATGTATCCTAGATCATCAGGATATAAAAATCTTTACCCTACGGTATTAATATTTCACTTGTGGGGGATTTAGTGTTAGTATATACTGACTCCAGCTCTATGTACTAGGGCTATTCCAGCCTATATTTCCCTAATAAGGAAATCTTAAAAAAACATTAATATTGAGGGAGGTCATAGCAATTGCCTGGACAGGAAACACAGATATGTGTCTTTCCTATTTCCTTTCTATCTTACGATCGTAAGCTATGAATATAATAGTAAGAATTAGTACTAATGCATGTGATATATATATATATATATATATATATATATATATATATATATATATATATATATATATATATATATATATATATATATATATATATATATATATATATATATATATATATATATATATATCAGTTTGATAAAATACCCCATACTCATTTCACTCTTTCATTCCTTACAGCCCAATATGAAGTGTGTAGTTATGTACTGCAACCACAACAGTAGGAGCTTTTGTAGACCCATGATGTGCAGGTCTCATGCCCCCTGCTCCATCGCAACTGAAACACTCAGGTATTGGGACCCAAAGGGTTGCACCGTCTGCTCAGCCTTGATGTCTGAGGGTTTCGGTGATCTCAAGACGGCGGTGTCAAGGGATACTGCGAGGGAAACACTTCGAAAGTGGGTAAAACGGTTCCAGAAGGACTCTCCGGGACCGTACCTACCAAGCGAAACAATCAGAAGCCTTCTGTTCCCTAAGACAACATCCGGCGTGGTTGGGCCTCAGGTACTGGTCAAGCCTCCCTGCATACAGCTCTGACGATAGAAGCTGACATTAATAAGGCTTTGGATGGCTTGGACATCCATCAGGAAAGGATGTCAGATATGTCCTAGGATACAGAAAAGGATCTCCTTCAAGAAAACCCTGAAGAAGAGATTGCCCAGCCTCCCAAGGATGAAGAAGAATCCGGATCGACAAAGACAGAAGACCATCTACTGTCTGTGACGGCATATCAACCTGTGCCGTCAACCTCTTCGGCCCCAACCCCTCAACCAGAACCGCTGTTTCTCAAGGGCGAAGCGTTCATGGCGCAAATTCAGACGATGATGGAAACTATGTGCAAGGAACAGCAAGAGATGAGAAAGGGAGTCAGGGAAACACACCGCGCAGCCGCTTCTCGCGGCTCCCTAAAGTGGCCCAGAGTCTCTGACTTACCCTAATGCTCCGAAACCAACCCCTGGAGGTATGCGGAGTTCATGCCCATGATGAATTGGAAACTCTACGTCTCGGAGAGGATGGGGGCCATACCCCTCGACGATCCCCAATTTTGGCCGAACTTTGCGGCTTACCCGGATTGCTTCGTCAGGTTGGAGAACAACGAACCTGCGTCTAAAGAAGAGACAGAACCTGAGAAGGTTATGGTCTTTGATCATGACAAGGCACAGGCTATATTGACGAGTAGCCTGAAGAAAGCAGGATATATGAACTCAAAGGTTTTTGCTTTTAGCAAGAGGCACCCTACCTTCCTTACTCCTTCATTAAGAGCTTTTCCCTTTAGGAATAAAGCTCCCCACTGTGTACTAAGAGCAGTTGATGCGAACTAACCATGCCCTACGCTAGAGGAGTGTAGACCATCGTCTCTAGCCCTGCCTACGGGCGAAAAGGACTGGAACGAGGTCCATCTAACCTTCTCGATCCCGAAACTAGATCCAGATATCGCAGAGTAGCAGTTTAACGAGAACCTTCCGAAGTTGTCAGACTTTCTTCTGCGAAGAGAACAGGACACAAAAGAGAGACTAGCTACCTCTCTGTCTCTGCAGAACTGCATGGAGATGTGTGCAGGCATTTCAAATACCCCAGATATGTACACGGTCCTAGCCAATATGCACATGGCTACACTAGGAAAGGACATATACGCTTTCGTGAAGGCTAGGAGGGTCTGTAGAGAGTACGTGTTTGCCAATGTAACTGTCAAGAACGAGCCCAGAAAGTTGATAACTTCATGTATTTCGGGCAAGGACCTCTTCCCAAAGGAAGCAGTCCAAGAAGTAGTTGCTAAAGCCGTCATGGTGAATAGGAACCTTTTTCAAAAGTGAGAGATGTCTTCAAAAATGAAATCCTCTGACGCTGGTCCCCAACCCAAGAACAAGAAGATGATGAAGCCACGAGTGTCTCATAAATCTGCGCAACATCCCACTGTTTCCATGACCACAGCGCTGCAAATGGTTGCCCAGCCGCAAACCACTTCCCAGATGGTGCCTCAGCAGTTAGTAGCCCAGTCACCAGCCTTTAACCCAGGCTTTGAAATGCACACCACTACCTTTCGCCCAAAAGCTAGAGGATCTAGAAGAGGCTCCTCTTGGAACCCCTCAAGGGGTAGAGGAGGACGTGGTCAGGGTAACAAACCCTTCGGATCATCTAAGCAATGAGATGCTCCATGTAAGAGGAAGACTCATCCACTTTCAGGATAGTTGGACCTTCGATCCTTGGGCCCACAGCCTAATCAAGAATGGACTAGGGTGGAAATGGAACAGAACTCCACCTTCCTTTCCTCAGTTCTTCCAACACTCTACCCGCTTATTGGAAGAATAAACCATAGAACTCATGAACAAAAAGGTCATAAGGAAAGCAAAGTCTACCAAATTCCAGGGAAGGCTTTTTGTGTTCCAAAGAAAGATTCGGACAAACTCAGTCATTCTAGACTTGTCTCCACTCAACAAGTTCATCGAGAACAACAAGTTCCGGATGTTAACCTTTACAACACATAAGGACCCGGTTACCGAAAGGGGCGTACACAGTCTCAATAGATCGAGCAGATGCTTACTGGTACCATCCAGTCAGCCGCCCCCTCTCCTCCTACCTAGGATTCAAGTTACAGAAGACAAAGTATGTCTTCACAGCCATGCCCTTCGGACTAAACATAGCCCCAAGGTTATTCACAAAACTCGCGGACACAGTCGTACAACAGCTACGCTTAGAAGGCATTCAGGTAGCAGCATACCTGGACGACTGTCTTGTGTGGGCAGCATCCAAGACTGCTTGTCTGCAGGCAGCCACAAAGGTGAATTAGTTCCTGGACCATCTGGGGTTCAAGATCAACTACAAGAAGTGTCGCCTCTCTCCAGCTCAAGAGTTTCAATGGTTGGGAATCCATTGGAACTAGCAGTCACACTGCCTCACCATTCCACCAAAGAATAGGAGAGAGATTGCAGGCTCTGTCAAGAGACTACAGAAATCCAACAAGATTTCAAGACGCCAACAGAAAAGGGTACTGGACTCTCTCCAGTTCGCAGCAGTAACAGACCCAGTGCTGAGAGCACAACTAAAGGATGCGTCAGGAGTCTGTAGAAGATACGCATCAAACGCTCGAAGAGATCAACAGAGATCGACACCGACCTTACTACGATCGCTTCTGAGGCTACGGTCGAAGGTCAAGAGCTTAGCACGGACAATTCCCTTACAACCACCTCAGCCGTCAGTAGTCATCCACATGGATGACTCACCGGAAGGATGGTTAGGTCATTCCCATCAAAGGAAAGTACAAGGGGACTGGTCACACCAGTTCAAGACCTTTCACATCAACATTCTGGAGGCCATGGCAGTCTCCCTGACATTGAAGAAACTATCCCTTCACAGATCAGCCCACGTCAAGTTGGTCTTGGACAGCGAGGTGATAGTGAAATGTCTGAACCAACAAGGCTTGAGATTGCCTTACAACAATCACGTGATGTTGGCCATCTTTCGCTTGGCAAGAAAGAAAAATGGCACTTATCAGCAGCTCATATACAACGGCAGTGTGTCAGCGGACGCTCTATCCAGGCAAAAGCCGATAGAGTCAGAATGGTCCCTAGACGCAGACTCATTCTCCTTCATCTTGGAAAAAGTCCCAGAATTGCAGATCGACCTCTTTGCAACGAGCGACAACAAGAAACTACCTTGATAAGTAGCCCCATACGAGGACCCTCGGGCAGAAGCGATGGACGCCATGTCCCTCGATTGGAACAGATGAAATCATATCTATCTGCTCCCTCCAACAAATCTCCTGCTGAAGATCCTCAACAAGCTGAGATCCTTCAAGGGGACAGCAGCAGTAGTGGCCCCCAAATGGACCAAGAGCAATTGGTTCCCTCTAATGATAGAACTGAGGCTGAGGCTGTTTCCTCTACCGAACCCAGTTCTATCCCAACTGGTTCAGAAGTCGACTGTCTACGCTTCATCATTGAGAACCCAAAACCTACATCTCATGATTTTCTCGCCTTAGCAGCCAAGACAAGGTTCGGGATCTCAAAAGTCAACATCGACTTAATAGAAGAATACTAGTTAAAGTTAATCAGAAGACAATATGAATCGTTTTGGAAGAAGTGGGTCTCCTTTGTCAAAGCAAACAGGCCGACAGAAATCTCAATAGACTTCTGCTTGTCCTTCTTCATCCACCTTCACAAGCAAGGCCTGGCTTCCACCACGATAACTATGCGTAAGTCAGCTTTGACTAGACCTCTTCTCTACGTCTTCCAGGTGGATAAGTCGAACGAAATCTTCAATAAGATTCAGAAAGTATGCGTTAGACTTAAACCAGTAACCCCTCCAAAGCCCATATCATGGTCTTTGGATAAAGTCTTGCACTACGCTTCAAACTTGAACAACGAAGATTGTTCCCAAAAGAATCTAACACAGAAAGTGATATTCTTGTCCGCTATAGTCTCAGGGGCTAGAGTTAGTGAAATAGTGGCCCAATCTAGAAACGAGGGCCATATTCAGTTCACATAAAAGGGAGAACTAAATCTTTTTTCCGATCCTACGTTTCTTGCCAAAAACAAGCTTCTCACCAAGATGTGGGATCCTTGGAGAATCTGCCCCCTGAAGGAAGATGTCTCTCTATGTCCAGTAGAGTCTTAAGCTGTATCTTCGAAGAACTTCAGACTTCAAGGAAGGACAGCTCTTCATAGGCAAAACCTCAGGATCAAACTTATCCCTAAAACAACTCAGGGCAAAACTCACCTACTTTATTCGCAGAGCGGATCCTGACAGTACACCCACAGGTCACGATCCTAGAAAAATGGCTTCCTCGCTGAACTTCTTTCAGCATATGGACTTTGACAGACTCCGCTCAAATACTGATTGCAAATCCTCTAGAGTCTTTTATAAACATTACGCAGAGCGAGTGCATGAAATAAAACACTTTGTGGTGGCGATAGGTAATGTTATAAAACGTGTCGTCTAGTGCTGCGATGAGCAGTGGACTGTTTTGGGACTTAACAGTGTAAAGGGTGAACAGGTATTAGTATATTTGAGTGTAATACATTTTAATGAAAACCACTATGGTGATTCTTGGACTGTTGTAGTTAGGTGTATAATCTAACCAATAACACCAGTGCCGTGTGAACATTCGTACACATTGTTAAGACTTATCTAACATCTAAGTGAAATTAATCTAATAATTTCACAATACCAGGTGGCACCTGTGATTTACTAATATATATTTTTTCCCTTACAGGTTACAAGTATATATATATATATATATATATATATATATATATATATATATATATATATATATATATATATATATATATATATATATATATATATATATACCTTAAGGATGTTGATTATGTAGAAGATTCTATTTAAAATACATTCGTTGTTGTATTTATTTTTGTCTATACAAATAAATACATGAAATGTATTTGCATCTTATTCGCCCTACATTAAATCCAATAAAGTTTCCAGAGTCTTTTATTTTCTTAAAAATAAAAATACTTGATAATATAGCTCTGTAAGAACAACCTGGTAATAGGTAAAGTTCCACCTTGTTCCGACGAATACAACCTTGACGCTTTATAGTCAGTAACGACATATTCCCTTTAGGGGGCAGGAAGCCCTAAGTTAGTTCTAAACTTAGTGGATATAACAAATAACGGTAATGTCATATATACATTTGGTCTGGGAGACCATATAAGAATCTAAGTCAAGGTAAAGGCACTTATACAAGCCCACAGATATAGTACCTTCAAGTAATTCTCTGGTACACTTCTATCAGGACGACATGGCTGAGCCCAAAGAATGGATTTTGAATGAAGGCTAAAATCTATTTTTGGGTTATGGCCATGTCGTCCTGATGGACCCTCCCTCCTTTCTAAAAAGGGGTATACAGTACATCTATGTAACAAAGTCCCCACCAGATACTACTCTATCTGCGGCTATTCATGCTTAATTGCAACAAGGAATAGTTCGCCGTGGTGGTACTAGGAGGGGATCTACCGGGTAACCTTGATAACGGCTCAACTTCAATTTCACCACTCTTTCCGCTCAAACCGAAAACTCTATTCTTGGGGAAAATTGCTATGTGTCGTATGAAGAAATATGTCCCCTGATATGCGATATCCTTAAGAGTTATATTAAGGATACTCGTGCCAGGAGTTAGAATTCTAGAGACCTGTGGTCAATTCTCTTGGAGTATCACTGTAGCCAGATATCCCTTAAAAGCTGCCTAAAGGAACCTTCCATCAGGACGACATGGCCATATCACCCAAAAATAGATTTCTCGCTTTGCTCAAAATCCATTATTTTATATCATAAAATGAGTTTTATCCCCATTACCCGTTCTTATAACACAAAATCTATGAATAATAAGAATTTTAGTATGAAAGAGGACAGCTGGACCAATTTAAAAAAAACAAAACATCACAAACCACTTGGTTTTTTCAAACCTCTTACAAGATTCTAAAAAATAAGAGGCAGTTTTGTTTAAAACATAATTATAAAGATCTCATAGAATGAATGTTAAAAAAAAATATTTGAAGATTATATCTAATATTAATAATTAGATTTTTTTTTCTAATAAAATTACAATATCAGTACAAATTTTGAGAGTCGAAGGCTGTGGACTTTGCCGTTATACTGTTTTTTGGGGCTCAGGCCATGTCGTCTTGATGGAAGTTCCTTCATAGTAGCTTCCTAGGTTATATTTAACTACAGTGATATATCCCACAGAATTTTACTAAAGGTATCCAGAATTCTAACTCCTGGCACGAATATCCCCTGCATTTGTCTTCAGGGATATCGCATAAGATCAGAGGTTGTATTCCCGACATGCCACATAGATATCTACACCCCTGATAGCGTTAATGCTTCGAGAGGGGAAAGTGTTTAGAATAGTGGGAGGGCCATCATTAAGGCAACGCTCCTACTCGTACTGTTGTTGAGCTCCGGCACGCCGCCGTGTGGTGCCATCTTGCCATTCTTTCTCAAGTAGCGTTCCTAGCTAGGTGTTATTCCTCGTTGCTATCGCTATTTTGGATTATACATATTGCTATGATGCCTTCACCAGCTTCATCTGCCTCTGGAAAGTTGAGTATTATCTTAATTTGTATAAATGTAAGCTCTTGCCAGTTTTTATCCTCGATTTAGTTCGTAATTAACGTAACAAGAGTTGTTGCCTAACCGGATGGCGTCTTGTACGCGGTCGTTCTGTATGCATGTGCATTTAGTTAGCCAGAACGACATTCCCGGTATATATTCGCTTTAATAAATGTAGCTATCTAGCAATTTAGCTAGGAATTTCTATATGATGCCGATTGTTTTGTGGATTTGGCAATTTATTTATCGAGCCCCACGAGTGCTAGGCTTCCTAGCCAAGGCACCCACACACTTCATGGATGATATAGCCTTCTAGTGTGATTTTATTAAAGCTCAGGCAATATTTTATACATTTAAGATATTACTGAATATAAATTTCCTCTTCCAAGATAGTATACGAGAGAGTTAGGGTGACCAATTCTCACCGCGCCTAGGCTACTAGCCCAGGGGCTTTGGTATACTTTCATACATGTCCCCAATTGCCCTTGTATCGTCTTTGAAGGGGAGACTGACACCTCCTATTCCTTTTTAAGTCGATACCAATCTCCTTGGGAGATTTAAGAGCAATTCCTCTTTCCTCTGACTAGCCTAGGCTAACCCTAGTCGGCTGTACCATGAATTTTATCCAGGCAAATCTAGACTAAGGTGTTTCTGTTCCTTTCCATCAACCGCAGAGGTCGGTTTTGAGTTTAGGATGAAACATCAGAGTATTCGTCTGTAATCAGTGGCTGTCTGTCATGGAGAATTTAATTCCTAAGTCAGGTTAGGCTACCAATGCAGGAGGGTAGACCTCCTTAGGCGTCACCTGAAGGCCTTATATGATAATGCCTCCTTCCTGTGGCCTAGCAAAGAGTCCTGTGCCGGCAGATCCTAAAGCTGAAGAATTGAATTCTTCCCTTGCTTAAGGTCTCCGACACTACATTCTGTTCTTATCCACCTGAGACAGCGACCTGGGTGCCGCCATCTCATCCTATCAGTCTACCCCAGTCTATGGAATTGAATTCCCTGGCCAATAAAGGTTGTCTTTACTCTGGATCAGAAACTTTTAGGTTAGGTAGGACCTACCGGGTGCTACCTCACCTACAGGACCCTTACCCTCCCCTGCTGTCCTTTGGTGTTAGCCTAGCCTTTACACACCTTGGCCATCATTCTAAAATCAACCAACAGGTAGATTGTGGGATTGGCTCGGGTTCTCTGTCGGTCGTCGACTGAGTTGGCTGCCGGCAGAGATTCCCCTAACCTATCAAGTGTTCTTCAGTCCTCCCTTGGACTGCCTTCCATAGCACCACCAGCTGGTACTGGTGGGGCTATGGTTGGATGGAAGCCCGAATATAATTCCCCCTTCCATATGTACCCTCATTCTGGATGTCGGTCTGCAAGGCTGAGCCTTTGCTTCCCCCTCCCATCCATGCTTTCTCTCTCTTTTACCATCTACCTTGGGCCCAGCTGCCGGTGACCTAGAGCCGCCGGTCTGCCGCCCACTCCCTACTGAAGGCAGTTTACCTTAAAAAAAGCACAAGGAAATGCCGGCGTATGCCGGCAGCCACTACAGTATTGGCCGTGGAGTGGTCAGTAATCATTGCGATATTGAATATCCCGTAATAGATATACCACTGTGCGGTCTGTGCGGTAACTATTTAGGGTTTCATCGGCTGAGATTGCTGAGCCTGTCCCGTCGACCTCTCCCGCACCCTAATTGGATACGATTAGCCATACGCTAACTTCACTTCTGTCCATGTTTCAGGACATGAAGAAGCAGTCATCCGAGAAGGAAGCTTCGCTTCGTTCAGAGATGCATCAACTTGTGTCTACCCGTTTAGCCCCCAAAAAGCTAAACGTGAAGGAACTTCCCTCTTTTTCAAACGTCAATCCTTGGAGGTATGCTGAACACATCCTATGTCAGGAGGGAAGATCTTCCTCTCCAACAAACTGGACACAGTCCCAGTAGAGGATGTCGAGTTTTGGCCCAGCAAATGGGCCTATCCAGATTGTTATGTTCGCTTAAGGACAGAACCTCCCTCAAAAGAGGAAACGGAGCCATAAGAGGTCATCATACTGGACCTCCCCAAGGCCCAGGCCTTGTTCATTAAGACCTTGAAGGAAAGGGCCTTCTCTAGTTCCAAGGTACCGGCTCTCAGCAAGAAGCACCCATCCTTCATTGCTGCTTCTTCCCGTGCCTTCCCCTTTATGGAGAAAGGGTTCAAGGCAGCCTTAAAAGCAGTTACGGCAGGGAAACCTTGCCCTACACTCAAAGAGTGTAGACCCTTTTCCTTTGCCCTACCTTCTGACGATGCAGACTGGAAGGACGTTTATAACACCTTCTCAGTCGGGAAGCTGGAGGCTGCCATTGCCGGACGTCAGTTCGGAGAAGACCTCCCGAAGTTGTCGGACTTCCACCTGCGCAGGGAGCAGGAGACGAAGGAGAGACTTGCCGCCTCTATGTCCTTGCAGACTGGATTAGAGACGATGGCAAGCGTCCCAGACACCCTAGACATGTACATGGTCTTTGCCAAAGCTCATTTGGCAACGGTCACCAAGGACCTGTACAACTTCATTAAAGCCAGAACGGGCTTGCAGAGAGTTTGTGTTCGCCTCTGCTGCAGTGAGGCACGAACCAAGGAAGCTGATAGCTTCCAACATCTGGGGAAAAGACCTCTTCCCAAGTGAAGTGGTCAAAGATGTCGTCGACAAAGTCGCTACGGAGAATAGGAATCTCCTCCACAAGTGGGGCTTGTCATCCAAGAGGAAGTCTTCAAGTGAGGAGGGTCCCCAACCCAAACGGAAGACCAAATGACCTAGAGTGCCCTCTCGCCTTCCATGACAACAACAACAGCTTCCCATGACCACGGTGGCACAACCACCTACCACATACCAGCTGGTGCCCCAACAAGTGGCGACTCAGTCACTTGTCTTTACCCCAGCCTTTGAAAGGCAATCTATAACCTTTCGGCCAAAGTCTCAAGGTTCCTTTTGAGGTTCCTCTAGACGCCCTCCAGAGGCAGGGGCAACAAATGCGGATGTGGCCAAGGAGGCAAGTCCTCCAACCAGCACTCCAAGTGAGATTCTTCCGTTAGGAGGGAGACTTGTCCTCTTCCGGGATCGTTGGACCTTCGATCCCTGGGCCCACAGCCTAATCATGAACGGACTGGGGTGGAGTTGGGATGCAACTCCACCAATTTTCCCTCAGTTCTTCCAACACTCAACACCCATTCTGGAAGAATATGTCCAAGAACTCTTAGACAATAGAGTTGTAAGGAGGGCAAAGTCCATCAAATTCCAAGGAATGCTGTTTTGTGTTCCGAAGAAGGATACGGAAAAGCTCAGAGTCACTCTGGACCTGTCACCACTCAACAAGTTCATAGTGAGCCAAAAGTTCAGAATGCTGACTGTTCAACACATAAGGACCCTACTGCACAAACAGGCATACACAGTCTCCATAGACATGGTGGACGCATATTGGCATGTTCCGATCAATCGACAAGTTTCCTCCTATCTAGGATTCAAGCTACAAGAGAGACAATACGTCTTCAGAGCCATGCCCTTCGGACTAAACATAGCCCCAAGGGTATTCACAAAGCTTGTGAATCCAGTCATTCGTCAACTATGCCTAAAGGGAGTTCAGATGATTGCCTGTCTCGACGACTGACTGGTATGGGCAGCATCTGAAGAAGAATGCACGTAAGCCTCCAAGGAAGTGATCCAGTTCCTGGAACATCTGGGATTCAAGATCAACTTGGTAAAGTCTTGACTATCTCCAGCTCAAAAGTTCCAATGGCTGCGTGTCCACTGGAACTTACAGTCACAATGCCTCTCCATTTCATTAAAGAAGAGGAAAGAGATAGCGGGATTTGTCAAGAGACTCCTTCAATCCGTTAGGATAAAAAGAAGGCAACAAGAGAGAGTGTTGGGGTCTCTCCAGTTTGCTTCAATGACAGACAGAGTGTTGAGAGCAAAATTAAAGGATGCATCAGGAGCTTGGAGAAAATACGCATCAAACGCTCGAAGAGATCTGAAAAGACCGATACCAACTCGTCTGTGATCACTCCTCAAGCCATGGTCAGAAGCTAAGTACCTAAAAAAGAAGGTACCCCTACAACTGCCTCCACCTTCAGTCACCGTTCACACGGATGCTTCAAAGGAAGGGTGGGGAGGCCCCTCTCACCATCGGAAAGTACAAGGAACCTGGTCCTACCTCTTCAAGACCTTCCACATCAACATTCAGGAAGCCATGGCAGTTTTCCTCTCACTGGAAAAACTGAAACTTCGCTGCTCAACCCACATCCGACTGGTACTAGACACAGGGGTAGTAATGAGATGCCTGAATCGAAAAGGCTCGAGATAGCCTCAAATCAACTAAGTGATTTTGGCCATCTTCCGCCTGGCGGAGAAGAGATGGCACTTATCAGCAGTTCACCTTCATGGGTTCCGCAATGTGATGACGGCCGCTCTATCCAGGCTCACCCCGATAGAGTCAGAATGGTCCCTAGACGCAAGATCATTCTCCTTCATCTTACGCAAAGTCCCAGGACTGCAGATAGACCTCTTCGCAACGAACGACAACAAGAAGCTACCCCGGTATGTAGCCCCATACGAGGATCCTCTAGCAGAAGCAATGGATGCGATGTCCATAGACTGGAACAGAATGTCCAGTATTTACCTGTTCCCTCCAACCAACCTTCTGCTGAAGGTCTTCAACAAACAGAGATGCTTTCAAGGAACACCAGCAATAGTGGCTCACAAGTGGCCCAACAGCATCTGGTTCCCCCTGATAACGGAACTACGACTGAAATTGATTGCGTTGCCAGATCCAGTTCTGGATCAGCAAGTGCAGAAGTCGACTGTCTCGGCTTCATCACAGAAAACCCAGAACCTTCATCTCATGATTTTCTCACGTTAGCAGTCAAGAAAAGGTTCGGGATTTCAAAGGACAGTATTAACTTTTGAGAAGAATACAAGTCGAAATTAATGAGAAGACAATACGAGTCTTCCTGGAAGAAGTGTGTTGACTTTTTCATGGCAAAGGAACCAAAAGAGATATCAACACATTTTTGTTTATCCATCTTTATTCATCTCCATGAACAAGGTTTAGCAGCCAACACGATCTCTACGTGTAAATCTGCCCTGACTAGACATTTACTATATGCCTTCCAGGTGGATTTCTCCAATGAAATCTTCAACAAGATTCCAAAAGCCTTTGCTAAACATCGGCCCGCAGCCCCTCCGAGGCCCATTTCCTGGTCCTTGGGTAAGGTTCTTCATCTAGCATCTACCTTGAACAACGAAAATTGCTCTCTAAAAGATTTGACTCAAAAGGTGATATTCTTATTTGCAGTAGCCTCAGGAGCGAGACTTAAAGGTTAAAGGTTAACGGTGACTGGTTTCAGTTCTGGTTCCATCAGAATAGATGCTCACCAGAACGTCAGCCGGGCAAGCCACATTCCGTTCACAGACTGCGGAGAACTGAACCAATTTCCTGACCCAGCATTTCTCGCCAAGAATGAGCTGCCCACCGAGAGGTGGGGTCCCTGGAGAATCTGCCCTCTGAAGGAAGAAGCATCTCTATGTCCAGTAGAATGCCTAAAGGTCTATTTGTTCCGTAACTGAAATACGAACCACGTTATTTAAATGGGGTAATTACTTCGGCGTAGCTGAATGACGAGCCATAAAAGTTTCAATGAGAGTTTACTACCCCGCCGCTAGTTAGCGGGGAGTAGGGAGGGGTAGCTAGCTAACCCCCCCCCCCCTCACACATCGGTGAATGCTCCTCTTTACTTTTGGCTTGGGAAGAGAACAGACCTGGCTGCGCTCTCCCTCGCTTTGACTGCCATAATCAATCTGTTTTTAGCTTTTTCTCTTTCGCAGTGTGTTTGAAGTTGGCCTCTATTGATAGTGCGTACTTGCCCTGGACTTCCCGGCCGCCCTTGTGGGACCCTTATGTCGGCGGTCGACACTGATCCCCACACCTTGTGTCCTCACTGTAGGGGCAAGCGGTGTGATAGCGACAATATATGTATTGAATGTAGGGAGTGGTCTACCTCCCAGTGGGAGAGGTTTGCCCGGCGCCGTAAGAAGAAGGCCAAAAGGGATCTTTCTCCTTCAGAGGCTTCTCTGAAGAGAGAAAATTCCAGGAGTTCTTCTTACGTTGCCCTTTCCTCCTCCGAAGTTCCCCCTTGAGCGGTCTCTTCAGAGAGGCCGGCGAGTGGTAGCGTAGACCACTGTGCTGTTGACCG
The DNA here is from genome assembly GCF_036898095.1 of Palaemon carinicauda. Classification (NCBI taxonomy): domain Eukaryota; kingdom Metazoa; phylum Arthropoda; class Malacostraca; order Decapoda; family Palaemonidae; genus Palaemon; species Palaemon carinicauda. The sequence continues at coordinate 459,200 of NW_027170666.1, forward strand.
ATCCCGGGGTGCGGGAGAAGTAGTTGCCTCCCATAACGAGGCAGCTGCCCCTCTTCCCCCAGAGGAGGGTTTTATGTCTAACAATGATTTGTTTCAGCTTTGGGCTTCCTCGGGGCTGCAGGGTTCGCCCTCCAAGGAAGCCCTGTTTGACATGATCAAACTGGGAGCAGCCGTCAAACAATCACCAACTACAGCGGAGATAGATCCTCTCTCTGTGGTTGATGTTGTTGTGACAGAGACATCCCGTGGGTCTAGCCAAACCCCCGTTCCTGTGGCTGAGGTAGCTGAAGGCTTAGATTCTCCCTCTGAACATCCTTCGAGGGAGGATCTAAGTCCCACGGTCTCTCCTGCCGGTGATTCTCCCCCTCGGTGGAGTTCACTTACAGAGACTCCTCTTCGGAGGCCCATCAATGGTCTGCTTGCTGATCCCACGGCCCCTCGTGGGCGTATAAGGTGGAAGGCTCGTCCTCCCCTTCGCCGTAAAGGCCTTCTTTCCCCTTACAAGGGGGTTAAGAGGCGCCTCTTCGGCTAGTCGTCACCACAGTCCTCTGTGGAGGACACGACTCGCCGTTCACCAGTCCTGCCAGCTACCAACCTAGACCTCTCCGGGGATCGTTCGCAATCACCTTCGGATGATAGTCGTCCTTCGGGACATAGTGACCAGTCTCCCAGACCATCCACATCTAACATTCCTGATGCCCATGACGCGCCACCCGATACTGCCGCTGTGCAGTCTCCGGGCCCTTCGGGGCTGAAGGGTCTTGAGCGCAAAACCCCGCCTCTTGCCCTCAAGTGCAAGGTTCCTCCTGCGCGTTCTCCTGTGGCTGACGCTGCTGTGCCTGCCGCTGTTCCTGACTTAGCGCCACGGCGCTCATCCTCACTCGTTCACACCACCGTTCCTGTTACGCGCCAGGGTCCCCCTGCGCGCCCACGCCCTTTGGCGCCCCGGCGCCCTCCGGCAGTTCCTGATATAGCGCGCCAACACTCACCTGTGCATACGCACCCACCGGTGCCCCAGTGGCCACCTGCGCTCACGCGCCCACCAGCATTTCCTGATACGGCGCTCCAGCGCTCACCTGCGCATATGCGCCCTCCGGTTCCCCAGCGGCCACCCACAGGCTCCTCCGGACTCGTCGCGCCCGTCTGGGGAGACGCGCTATACGCTCCCACGCCCGGTTCCAGCTCCAGTGCTCACACGCTCGCTCACCAACGCGCTCACCAACGCGCTACGACATCCCAGGAGGCTCCCAAGTTAGCGCACGGGCTCTCACTGCCGACTCTGGGCTCTCCCTTGAGACTGCACGAGCTTGCATATGCTACAACCGCCCACGACGCCCCGGTTACACGCCTTGTTCCTGCCACGCGCCTCGTTCCTGTCTTCAAGGCGCCCAAGGTAACCATCCAGCGCACACCTGAGCGCCCTCATCCAACCGCGCGCCCTGCGCAGCCGCCGCAGCAACGCACCCTGGTGCGACCACATCCTGATGCGCGAGCATGCTGGTCCTATCGAACCAGCGCGAACCTTCGCGCCAACGCGCGCGTTCCAGCTCCAGCGATCACACGGCAACGCGCGCGACCCTGCTCCAGTGATCACACGCCCTCGCCCGATTCTTCCGGACACGCGCTCATGCGCCCACGTTATATCGCGCACTCCGAGGCTGCATCAGGTCGCTGCGCGCCCGCGCGTTCGGTCGCCTCCCGTGCCGGCTCCTGCGCGCCACGCTTCCTCGCCATCGCCTGTGCGCTCTCGTGACCACGCGCCCACGCGCCTGCTCCAGCTGCTGTGCGCTCACGCGCCCACGCGCCTGCTCCAGCTGCTGTGCGCCCACGCGCCCACGTGCCCGCTCTATCGCCAGCGCGCCATTGCACCCTCGCTCCCTCGCTCCTGTATCCTCGCCTGCGCGCCATCGCGCCATCGCTCCCTCGATCCTGTATCCTCACCTGCGCACTATCACGCCCTCGCGCCCGCGCCCGCCCCCGCGCACGAGCGGGCGCGCAAGTGAGATTCCGATATCGCACGAGCCCTTCATGCGTGACCCTGATCAGGGCCCGGCACACGAGCCCCAGCGCGAGCGCCGTCAGGCAGACAGTTCTTCATCTCGTTCCCCTCCCCGCAAGAGCAGACCAGCGCACTCGCCGGAGGAGGGGCTGTTCCCGGAAAGGTCTAGGGACTCATTCCTTTCAGCCCCACAGGCGAACCCTCGTTTGTCGACTCCTAATAGGGATCCCTCAATCCCCTTCCCTCAAGCAGCCCTGGTTCGGCACCCTAGTCAGAGCTCTTGTGCAGGCGATCAAGCCCGCCCTCTCTTACTCGGGTCACAAACCAGCGGCAGCTTCCTCCCCCCTGAAGAGGAAGAGAGCAGTCTCTCTTGTGGAAACTCCTCCGAGGCCTATACTGTCTCCTCCCAGATCCTTGTGCAAGGCTCCTTCTCCCCCCCAGACCTTCTCTCTCTCCCCTGCGGATGAGGACTACCCTTCCTCAGGAGAGTCGGATGAGCCGGACCATTCCCCCATCGCACCAATGGGAGAAGCTCCGCCTCTCCCTGAGAAGTCGTCTCAACCAGGGTGGAAAAGAGCCTGCCCCCTTCGCTGCTCGAGTCCTGTATCCCATCCAGGAGGGAGCCTAAGTACTCTAAGACGATTCCCAAGTTGTCAGCGAGGATCAGGCAGGAACCGTCTAGAGACATCGAGGATGTCCACGTGTCCCCCCAGGAAGAGCCACTGGAGACGGGAGACTTCGCTGCCAGTCCTTCGGGAGGAGAGCACCAGGAGTTAGAACACGCTTTCTGGCAAGTCCTGACACGCATGAGGAACCTCAATGGGATCCCAGTCCCTGAGATTCCCCCTCGCGAAGGTAAGGACACGGTCCTGGACCGCGTCTATGGCACCCAGAAACCCTCTAGGGCCAGTGCAGCTTTGCCCTGGGTTCAGGGGATGAAGAGTACCAGGGACAAGGTCGAGGGCCAGCTCTCTAAGCTTGCCTCCTCCAGCAGATCGAGTGCCGGTAACAAGCTCCTTCCTCCTCCTCGAGTCCATCAGAGGAGGTACTTTGAGATCCTTGAGGAGTCTTGTCTGAGTCTTCCGTTACACCACTCTGTGGAAGAACTCACAGGGGGAGTCCCTCTTGAGAGACTCTCCAACTGGCACGTGTCCTTCTCAGCCACTGAGATCCTAAGCCAGGAGAAGGTCACCAAGGGTGCCATGCAGGCAACTTCGTGGCTCGACATCTGGCTGGGGTCTCTGGGCATCCTGGTGCGGTCTGAGGACCTCTCCAAAGAAAGCAACAGAAAAGCGCTGGAGACTTTCCTACTCTCGGGCACACGGACCATTGAGTTTCTGGCCCACCAAGTCTCAAGCTTGTGTGCCAATACGATCCTCAAGCGTCGGGACGCTGTGGCTGAGAAGTTCCATCAGAAGGTCCCCAGTGCAGAGGTTAGCAGGCTCAGACACTCTTCCGTCCTTGGTAAGAGCCTGTTTGAGCCTAAGGACATGGAGCTCACCTCTGAGAGGTGGAGGAAATCCAACCAGGACTCCCTCATCCACAGGGCCCTGACATCGAGGCCCTACAAACCACCAGCGGTTCAGCAGCCCCGTCCAGCTAAGGACACAACGAAGACGATTACAGCGAAGCCCAAGGTGTCTAAGCCCTTTCCTGCCAAGAGCAGAAGGAGCAAGAAGTCCTCCTGGGGAGGCAAAAACCCTAGAGGTAACAGCCGAGGCCGGAAACGCTAGGGTTGGCAATCCCCCTGCATGTCCACCAGTGGGGGGATGCCTACAGAGTTGCGCGACAAGGTGGCAGCAACTCGGGGCGGATGACTGGACGATCTCCGTGATCACTCTAGGGTATCACGTCCCGTTCACAGCCTCTCTACTTCCCCTACCAGCGAATCCAGTGTCGTTGAGCTCTTTTTCCATGGGATGGGCAAAAGGGCAGGCCCTTCCGGCAGAAGTCCAGACCATGTTGCAGACAGGTCCCCAGGCTTCTAGAGTCAACTCTTTCTTGTGAGAAAGGCGTCTGGAGGCTGGAGACCAGTCATTGACCTCTCGACCCTGACCGGGTTTGTCAAGCAGACTCCGTACAGCATGGAGACGGCAGACATGGTCAGACTTGCGGTGAGACCACTAGACTTCATGTGTACACTGGACCTGAAGGACGCGTACTTCCAGATCCCTATCCATCCGTCTTCAAGGAAGTACCTAAGATTCCGCCTAGACAACAAGATCTACCAGTTCAAGTTGCTGTGTTTCGGTCTCTCCACAGCCCCTCAGGTGTTCACCAGAGTATTCACCATCATCTCTTCGTGGGCCCACAAGATTGGTATCCGTCTCCTTCGTTATCTGGACGACTGGCTGATCCTAGCAGACTTGGAGGCAACCCTTCTTCGCCACCGAGACAAACTCCTCGAAGTTTGCCAGGATCTAGGGATCGTGGTAAATCTCGAGAAGTCCTCCCTGCAGCCCTATCAGATACTGGTATATCTAGGCATGGTCATAGACACCAATCTCCACAAAGCCTTCCCATCAGACGAAAGGATAGCAAGGCTGAGGAAGGTCGCGAGACCTTTCCTCAATGGAGAAGAACTCCCAGGCCAATCGTGGCTTCGTCTCCTCGGCCACCTCTCCTCCCTGTCCCAACAGTCACCTCAGGATGAGATCCCTCTTGTGGCGACTCAAGTCCCAGTGGAGTCAAGATCACGACTCCCCGGACACCTTGATCCCTATGGGACCTGCGGAACGGGCGGACCTCCCGTGGTAGGTGGCAGACGAGAATCTATGAAAGGGAGTGGATCTTCTCGTCCCTCCCCCAGAATTGATGCTGCTCTCGGACGCATCAAACAAAGGGTGGGGGGGCCCACGTTTGAGCCACAGGACCTCAGGCCTGTGGTCAGAATCAGAAAAGTACCTTCACATAAACCTACTAGAAATGAAGGCAGTGTTCCTGGCACTTCAGAAGTTCCACCAAATCCTGTCGGGCCACTCTGTGGTGGTGATGAGCGACAACACCACGGTGGTGGCTTATATCAACAAGCAGGGAGGTACCTTTTCGGAACAGCTATCCCATCTTGCAGTAGAGATCCTGAGATGGTCCGAAGTCCACTCGATTTCACTAGCGGCTCACTTCATTCCGGGCCAAAAGGAATGTGCTCGCCGACAGTCTGAGCAGGGCAACGCAAATAGTGAGTACCGAATGGTCTTTGGATCCTCAGATAGCCAACAAAGTCCTGACTTTGTGGGGTTCCCCGACGGTAGATCTGTTCGCTATGGCACTGAACACCAAGCTCCCGCTGTACTGCTCCCCAGTCCCGGACCCAAAGGCTCTCTGGCAGGATGCCTTCCAACAACGGTGGGACAACGTCGATGTGTAAGCCTTTCCCCCGTTCTGTACGATGAGGAGGGTACTAAACAAGACCTGAACATCGGTCAATCTCTCAATGACCCTGATAGCTCCACTATGGCATCATGCAGAGTGGTTCCCGGACCTTCTGCAACTCCTCACGGAGATTCCGAGGGAGCTCGCTCCACCTCACGAGCTACTCAAACAACCACACTCCAACATCTACCACAAAGCCGTGGCTTCGCTTCGACTTCACTCCTGGAGACTATCCAGCATCTCCTCACAGAGAGAGGATTTTCGCAACTTGAACAGGATGTCTGGCCACCTGCGCAAGTCATCCGCAGGAGTCTACCAGGTGAAGTGGCGAGTTTTCTGTGGTTGGTGTCGTGGAAGGGGTATCTCTCCCCTCGATGCCACTTTACCAGCAATAGCGGAGTTCCTCGTTTATCTGAGGGAGGAAATGCGACTTTCAGTCTCGGCAGTGAAAGGCTATCGCTCAGCCTTAAGTCTTGCCTTCAAGCTTAAAGGAATGGACATTTCTTCCTCGCTGGAACTTTCTTTTCTCATACGGAGTTATGAACTTACCTGCCGTCAGTCGGAAGTGAGACCTCCTCCATGGAACGTGGTTCGAGTTCTCAGGTCTCTTAACCCTGGAACGGTACGGTGGGTCGTCCGCGACCCCGAGCGTCAAAAAAAAACTGGTTTTTCTCACGTGACTCACCCCCGTGACTGAATTTGTGGGTGATCGACCTGCAGTAGGTGTCTCGCCTACACGCTCTAGTAGTGTCCAGATGTGCATTGCTGTAGCTGTACTCCTTCCCCGATTTCTGAGACGCGTCGGGGTCGAGCGCGACCGAGTTTACCCTTCTAAGGTAATTTGCATAATTATCAAAGTTATTACGTATTATGAAATTGTCGTAGAATGGTGCAACGTGTATAGGTTATCAGTTGTGGAAAATCTTGGTGGATTGTTTGGCTACCATGTGCATGATTTTTTTTTTAGTTAAAATGTCGTTCATCACCACGAGGACCATTTTACCGCGAGTGCCCCTTTTTCATTTTTTTTTCATTTTTTTGCCAAGTCATTTTTCCGTAAGATATTGCCAAATAGTGTCATAAAACTTTTGCTTTTTTAGTGTTGGAAAGTGTGTCTAGATGATCTGGCTACCCATGCGTGACTTGGTTTTTGTCAGATACGACGTAGTTATTGGTATATTGGGTATTTAACTGCGGTTGACAATTTCTGTTTTTTTTCAATATTTGTAAAAATTTACTACGTAGTAAGGAATTGCCGTATATTATTGATTTTTTTTTCATGTTTATTTGTTAGAAAGTGTGCCTTGATGGTTGGGCTAACACGTGCATGTCTTTTTTTTTATCTGAGATGCCGTATATTAGAATGTTGGGCATTTTACCGCGAGTGCCCCTTTTTCATTTTTTTTCATTTTTTTGCCAAGTCATTTTTCCGTAAGATATTGCCAAATAGTGTCGTAAAACTTTTGCTTTTTTAGTGTTGGAAAGTGTGTCTAGATGATCTGGCTACCCATGCGTGACTTTGTTTTTGTCAGATACGACGTAGTTATTGGTATATTGGGTATTTAACTGCGGTTGCCAATTTCTGTTTTTTTTCAATATTTGTAAAAATTTACTATGTAGTAAGGAATTGCCGTATATTATTGATTTTTTTTCATGTTTATGTGTTAGAAAGTGTGCCTTGATGGTTGGGCTAACACGTGCATGTCTTTTTTTTTATCTGAGATGCCGTATATTTTTATTTGTTTTGCCTTTTTTTGCTTAGTCATGTTACCGTAAGGAATTGGCAAGTAGTGTCGCAAAACTTATGTTTTTATAGTGTTGGAAAGTGTTTCTAGATGATCTGGCTACCAATGCCTATTTTTTTTTAGCCAGACATAGCATATATATAGGTATGTGTTCGATTTTCCTGTGATTACCATTTTTTCGTTTTTTCCCAATTCTTTCAAAATTACTACGTACTAAGGAACTATCACAGAGTAATGATTCATTTAGATGTTTATTTGTCGGAAAATGTGCCTTGATGGTTTGCCTAGCACGTGGCTGAAATTAATTTTTCTGAAATGCGTATAATAAAATGTTGGCCATTTTTCCGCGAGTGCCCCTTTTTATTTGTTTTTCATTTTTTCACTTAGTCATGTTACCGTAAGGAACTGGCAAGAAGTGTCGCAAAACTTATAATTTTATAGTGTTGGAAAGTGTTTGTAGATGATCTGGCTACCCATGCCTATCTTTTTTTTTAGCCAGATATGGCGTATATATAGGTATGTGTTTGATTTTCCTGTGATTGCCATTTTTTCGTTTTTTCCCATTTCTTTCAAAATTACTACGTACTAAGGAACTATCACAGAGTAATGATTCATTTATATGTTTATTTGTCGGAAAATGTGCCTTGAAGGTTTGCCTAGCACGTGGCTGAAATTTTTTTTTTCTGAAATGCCGTATATTAGAATGGCCATTTTACCGCGAGTGCCCCTTTTTATTTGTTTTGCATTTTTTTGCTTAGTCATGTTACCGTAAGGAATTGGCAAGTAGTGTCGCAAAACTTATAATTTTATAGTGTTGGAAAGTGTTTCTAGATGATCTGGCTACCCATGCCTATCTTTTTTTTTAGCCAGATATGGCGTATATATAGGTATGTGTTCGATTTTCCTGTGATTGCCATTTTTTCGTTTTTTCCCATTTCTTTCAAAATTACTACGTACTAAGGAACTATCACAGAGTAATTATTCATTTAGATGTTTATTTGTCGGAAAATGTGCCTTGATTGTTTGCCTAGCACGTGGCTGAATTTCTTTTTTCTGAAATGCCGTATATTAGAATGTTAGCCATTTTTCCGCGAGTGCCCCTTTTTATTTGTTTTGCATTTTTTTGCTTAGTCATGTTACCGTAAGGAATTGGCAAGTAGTGTCGCAAAACTTATATTTTTATAGTGTTGGAAAGTGTTTCTAGATGATCTGGCTACCCATGCCTATCTTTTTTTTAGCCAGATATGGCGTATATATAGGTATGTGTTCGATTTTCCTGCGATTGCCACTTTTTCGTTTTTTCCCATTTCTTTCAAAATTACTACGTACTAAGGAACTATCACAGAGTAATGATTCATTTATATGTTTATTTGTCGGAAAATGTGCCTTGATGGTTCGCCTAGTACATGGCTGAAATTTTTTTTTTCTGAAATGCCGTATATTAGAATGTTGGCCATTTTTCCGCGAGTGCCCCTTTTTATTTGTTTTGCATTTTTTTGCTTAGTCATGTTTCCGTAAGGAATTGGCAAGTAGTGTCGCAAAACTTGTATTTTTATAGTGTTGGAAAGTGTTTCTAGATGATCTGGCTACCCATGCCTATCTTTATTTTTAGCCAGATATGGCGTATATATAGGTATGTGTTCGATTTTCCTGCGATTGCCACTTTTTCGTTTTTTCCCATTTCTTTCAAAATTACTACGTACTAAAGAACTATCACAGAGTAATGATTCCTCTATATGTTTATTTGTCGGAAAATTTTGTTTACTTCTTTTTTTATTGAATATCATCAAATATTTTTAGCTAAAATATTATATTGTTTTACATATTTTTTTTTATTTCCCTTCAAAAAAATTTTTTTGGGGTCAGAATTTCAATTTTATAGTCGTAAAATAATCGACAATTATCCAGCAACCCACCATACAATTTTTATGCATATCCAAGAATAATTAGATTAGTAAATAACACCTTGAAATTGACATACCCTTCCTACATTTCAAGTGGCAGATTAGGGAGTCTGAGTCAGTGTGGTTGGCGGCCATTTTGTGGACATATCCGAAGCGTAAGTTGCCCTATCTATATATATTCTTGTTCCCTATAGAATTTGTGATATTTTGGTATATTTTTACCTGCATAAATATCATATTATATATTAAATATATGTATTTTTTTACGAAATTTCTAAGTACTCAAAAAATTACCTTTAGATATGGCCCCTGATATAAATGTAATTTACAAAATAATGAAGATTTTTTTACATATTTCTATTTTAGGATAACATATGTTTATTCCCTAAAAAAATTAGCCACTTCCTATTTCATTTGGGTACCCAAAAAAATTCATGAAATTTGGACAAATTTTTTTGGCCAAAAAAAGTTATCCTTTTTTTCTCATTTCAGATCTTCACCTCCATGGGTCTGACTTCATCCAAAATACATCAAGATGTGTCCTTAACATTCAAGAATCAATTCCTAAAATGATTTGTGTATATATGTATTAACATTTTTTTTATGAATTTTTATGTCAGGTCTTTTTTTTTTTCTACTTAATTTTTTAAAATATTTATAATAAATAGTTTTTCTGCAGATGAGTAGTATTTATCTTTACAGTTGTTTTAAGCATTCATTGAAGTTTTTTTTGGCAAAAGAAAAAAGGAGGTTACTGCAAAAACTGATTATTCAAGAATTTTTTTTGGCGTCGGGGTCGTTCGCGTCCGAGTATACCCTTAAAGGGGTGTCCGAGGAGCGTACCTATCCAGGGTTAAGAGACCTCCCTACGAACCATTACGCCAGGCTTCTGATCGCCACCTTACCTGGAAGACGGTTTTCCTGCTAGCTTTGGCCTTGGCCAAGCGAGTCAGTGAGCTTCATGGTTTCTCATACGACGTCGCCCATTCAAGGGGATGGTGGGAGGTAACGTTCAGCTTCGTCCCTGAGTTTGTTGCCGACTCAGAACCCGGGAGTGCCGGACCCAAGGTTCGACTCCTTTCGGGTTTCGAGTCTCCGTTCTGTAACAGATGACCCAGACCATCTCCTACTGTGCCCAGTCAGGAGTCTGAGGTTGTATCTTAACCCTGGATAGGTACTCTCCTCGGACACCCCTTTAAGGGTATACTCGGACGCGAACGACCCCGACGCCAAAAAAAATTCTTGAAAAATCAGTTTTTGCAGTAACCTCCTTTTTTCTTTTGCCAAAAAAAACTTCAATGAATGCTTAAAACAACTGTAAAAATAAATACTACTCATCTGCAGAAAAACTATTTATTATAAATATTTTAAAAAATTAAGTAGAAAAAAAAAAGACCTGACATAAAAATTTATAAAAAAAAAGTTTATACATATATACACAAATCCTTTTAGGAATTGATTCTTGAATGTTTAGGACACATCTTGATGTATTTTGGAGGAAGTCAGACCCATGGAGGTGAAGATCTGAAATGAGAAAAAAAGAGTAACTTTTTTTGGCCAAAAAAATTTGTCCAAATTTCATGAATTTTTTTGGGTACCCAAATGAAATAGGAAGTGGCTAATTTTTTTAGGGAATAAACATATGTTATCCTAAAATAGAAATATGTAAAAAAATCTTCATTATTTTGTAAATTACATTTATATCAGGGGCCATATCTAAAGGTAATTTTTTGAGTACTTAGAAATTTCGTAAAAAAATACATATATTTAATATATAATATGATATTTATGCAGGTAAAAATATACCAAAATATCACAAATTCTATAGGGAACAAGAATATATATAGATAGGGCAACTTACGCTTCGGATATGTCCACAAAATGGCCGCCAACCACACTGACTCAGACTCCCTAATCTGCCACTTGAAATGTAGGAAGGGTATGTCAATTTCAAGGTGTTATTTACTAATCTAATTATTATTGGATATGCATAAAAATTGTATGGTGGGTTCTGGATAATTGTCGATTATTTTACGACTATAAAATTGAAATTCTGACCCAAAAAAAATTTTTTGAAGGGAAATAAAATCGAAAAAAAAAATGTAAAACAATATAATATTTTAGCTGAAAAAATTTGATGATATTCAATCAAAAAAAAAGTAAACAAAATTTTCCGACAAATAAACATCTAAAGGAATCATTACTCTGTGATAGTTCCTTAGTACGTAGTAATTTTGAAAGAATTGGGAAAAAACGAAAAAATGGCAATCACCGGAAAATCGAACACATACCTATATATACGCCATATCTGGCTAAAAAAAAGATAGGCATGGGTAGCCAGATCATCTAGAAACACTTTCCAACACTATAAAAATATAAGTTTTGCGACACTACTTGCCAATTCCTTACGGTAACATGACTAAGCAAAAAAATGCAAAACAAATAAAAAGGGGCACTCGCGGAAAAATGGCTAATATTCTAATATACGGCATTTCAGAAAAAAAAAAAATTCAGCCACGTGCTAGGTAAACCATCAAGGCACATTTTCCGACAAATAAACATCTAAATGAATCATTACTCTGTGATAGTTCCTTAGTACGTAGTAATTTTGAAAGAAATGGGAAAAAACAAAAAAATGGCAATCACAGGAAAATCGAACACATACCTATATATACGCCATATCTGGCTAAAAAAAAAAAGATAGGCATGGGTAGCCAGATCATCTAGAAACACTTTCCAACACTATAAAATTATAAGTTTTGCGACACTACTTGCCAATTCCTTACGGTAACATGACTAAGCAAAAAAATGCGAAACAAATAAAAAGGGGCACTCGTGGAAAAATGGCTAACATTCTAATATACGGCATTTCAGAAAAAAAAAATTTCAGCCACGTGCTAGGCAAACCATCAAGGCACATTTTCCGACAAATAAACATATAAATGAATCATTACTCTGTGATAGTTCCTTAGTACGTAGTAATATTGAAAGAAATGGGAAAAAACGAAAAAATGGCAATCACCGGAAAATCGAACACATACTTATATATACGCCATATCTGGCTAAAAAAAAAATAGGCATGGGTAGCCAGATCATCTAGAAACACTTTCCAACACTATAAAAATATAAGTTTTGCGACACTACTTGCCAATTCCTTACGGTAACATGACTAAGCAAAAAAATGCAAAACAAATAAAAAGGGGCACTCGCGGAAAAATGCCCAACATTCTAATATACGGCATCTCAGATAAAAAAAAAGACATGCACGTGTTAGGCCAACCATCAAGGCACACTTTCTAACACATAAACATGAAAAAAAAAATCAATAATATACGGCAATTTCTTACTACGTAGTAAATATTTACAAATATTGAAAAAAAAACAGAAATTGGCAACCGCAGTTAAATACCCAATATACCAATAACTACGTCGTATCTGACAAAAACAAAATCACGCATGGGTAGCCAGATCATCTAGACACACTTTCCAACACTAAAAAAGCAAAAGTTTTACGACACTATTTCGCAATATCTTACGGAAAAATGACTTGGCAAAAAAATGAAAATAAAATGAAAAAGGGGTACTCGCGGTAAAATGCCCGACATTCTAATATACGGCATCTCAGATAAAAAAAAAGACATGCACGTGTTAGCCCAACCATCAAGGCACACTTTTTAACACATAAACATGAAAAAAAATGAATAATATACGGCAATTCCTTACTACGTAGTAATTTTTACAAATATTGAAAAAAAACAGAAATTGGTAACCGCAGTTAAATACCCAATATACCAATAACTACGTCGTATCTAACAAAAACAAAGTCATGCATGGGTAGCCAGATCATCTAGACACACTTTCCAATACTAAACAAGCAAAAGTTTTACGACACTATTTGGCAATATCTTACAGAAAAATGACTTGGCAAAAAAATGAAAAAAAATGAAAAAGGGGCACTCGCGGTAAAATGGTCCTCGTGGTGATAAACGACATTTTAACTAAAAAAAAAATCATGCACATGGTAGCCAAACAATCCACCAAGACTTTCCACAACTGATAACCTATACAAGTTGCACCATTCTACGACAATTTCATAATACGTAATAACTTTGATAATTATGCAAACTACCTTAGAAGGGTAAACTCGGTCGCGCTCGACCCCGACGCGTCTCAGAAATCGGGGAAGGAGTACAGCTACAGCAATGCACATCTGGACACTACTAGAGCGTGTAGGGGAGACACCTTCTGCAGGTTGATCACCCACAAATTCAGTCACGGGGGTGAGTCACGTGAGAAAAACCTGTTTTTTTTTTACGCTCGGGGTCGCGAACGACCCATCGTACCTATCCAGGGTTAAAAGAGCAGCTGCAGTTCGTCCCCAGGTGCGAGCTTTGTTTGTGAGCTCCGGGGAGACAAAGAGGAGGGTCACCAGAAATACCATCTCGGCCTGGATTCGCAAGGTAATACATCTGGCCTTGAATTCTGACCCTCCTCCGTCACGTCGCCCTAGAGCGCATGACGTCAGGAGCGTGGCTACGTCCCTGGCCTTCAAGAAGAACTTTTCAGTGACGCAGGTCCTTCAAGCTGAGGTGTGGAAGCATTAGACCACCTTCACGGCCCACTACCTGCAAGACTTGACACACAGGAGGCTCGATACGTTTTCTATCGGCCCTGTGGTGGCTGCACAACAGCTGGTCTAACTTCAGGCTCCTTATTGGACAAGTAGCAGAAGGTTGAGGGCATTGTTACCTGGTTTCAGTCTGCATGAATGAAAAGTTCTGCCTGGCCCATATTCTTTTCTTCATCCTCTCCTCCCTTGGAGAAAGCAGCTTCCTGGGTTCCTTGCACAGCTGACCTCGAACCTCTGCAGGTAAGCCATGCTCCCTTGTGTTCCTAGTATTAAGATGTAATACTGTCATGTCCCCATACCTTGACGAGGTGGTATTGGGAAAGTCCTAGCCTAGATTTTCATCTGAAGAACTCTAGTTCAACTTCCTAGGAAGAGTCACTTCTTACCTTCACACACAGCTTACGTAAGCCGCAGCAGTTTCACAGCTGTCAGCGAGGAGCAGGGACCCCTAACCCCTTGAGTTCCTACAGACTCGAGTTCGGGGTCCCCGGGCAAGCCAAAGCCAGTATAGCAGGGTACTTACCACCCTTCCTAAGGGTTAAGTCACCCCATGTAAATAGCGTGGTTTGTATTTCAGTTACGGAACAAATGACAAATTCGTAGATAATTTGTATTTTTCCTAACTATACAAACCCTAGCTATTTACACATATGTGCCCGCCAGCCCTGTCCCCCAAGATAAGTCCTACCTATAAGTAAAGTGAAGCATTCACTGGTGTGTGTGAGGGGGGGGGGGGGTAGCTAGCTACCCCTCCCTAACCCCCGCTATCTAGCAGCGGGGTAGTGAACCCCCGTTAAAACTTTTATGGCTCGTCATTCAGCTACACCGAAGTAATTACCCCATGTAAATAGCTAAGGTTTGTATAGTTAGGAAAATTACAAATTATCTACGAATTCGTCATATTCATAGAACTTCAGACTTTCAGGGAGGACAGCTTTTCACGGTAGAAACCTCAGGTTCAACATTAACCTTGAAACAACTAATGGTAAAGATCACCTATTTCATTCGCAAAGCGGATCCAGACAGTACACCCGCAGATCATGATCCGAGAAAGGTTGCTTCGTCTCTGAACTTCTTCCAGAACATGAGTTTCTAAAGCCTTCGCAGTCTACACTGAATGGAAATCATCAAGGGTTTTCTTCAAACACTATGCGAAACAAGTGCAGGAGATAAAACATTATGTGGTGGCAGCAGGTAGTGTACTAAAACCTGCCGCTTGAACTCTGCAAGGAACATTGCACTAATTGGGACTTTTAGTGATGGGTGTACATGATTTACTCCTATGGTGTATCATGTTTAGTGAAGTTTCTAGGAAATGACACTATAGACTGTTCTAAGTACACAGGTGACTAAAGCATAAAAGGACTTACACATGTGCCATGCGTATTCGACGCAAGTGTTCCTTTTGTACTGTAACAACAGAAACAATAGTGAAATATCAGTATATTTCCCTTTGAGTGGCTTCGTGTTTCTTTTTCAGATGAAACTTTACTTTCTGTTATTACTAATTATTATGCTTTCACACAATATTTTCAAAGAAAATTCTCTTTAATCGTATATATTACAACCCATGATTTCTATATGCTGCCTTGTTAATAAACACAGCTAAGAATTTTTGCATCTCATTTCGCCCTAAAAATTCTAAAAATACAAAAAATAGGTGTCAGAGCTAATTATTATCCTCATATTTTATGGAAAATATTTCTGAATAAATTCTATTTCTGTTCTAAGCAAACAAACATCAAATTTATATGTTATTTTGTTATGTTGAGTCCCTGGTAATGACTGACTTCACCAACCAAATTACTCTACTGACTGTACAAATTTCCTACATGAATGAAAACATGTCTACCTTGTCTACAACACACAAGCAGACCAAGGGAGGTGTCAGTAATCATACATATTTTTTTTCCTTCCAGAATACAAACTATGTTTTACATGTATAAGATGAGACTAATATACAACTTGCTTGCTAGATTTTTCCTTGAACTCACAATACTCGGGTTTTTTCCTAGAGTCTCCCATGACTCTTCCCTGTAGGGGCAGGAAGCACTGACATAGTCTATGCTCAGCTGAAAGGTGTATGACGGTAACACCGTATGTTTCTAGGTCTAGAAGACCAAGGAAAAATTTATCTCGTGGTTATTGGCGCTATTGAAAATCGACTGATACATTTATGCTCTGGAGAACTTCCATCGGGACAACATGGCCTGAGCCCAAAAAACGGATTTTGAGCAAAGCGAAAAATCTAATTTTGGGTGAGGTAGCCATGTTGTCCTGATGGACCCGCCCTCCTTTTCACAAAGGATGAATGAATCCCTCCCATATGTACTGTATCTGTAGTACCTCACTAACGCTACAAAGAATGACAAGATGGCACCAAACGGCATCGTGCTGGCGCTCAACAACAGTACGAGTAGGAGCGTTGCCTTAATAACGGCCCTCCTACTATTCTAGCCACTTGCCCCTCTCGAAGCGTTAACGGTATTAGAGGTGTAGATTGTTATGTGGCGTGTCATGTATACGTCCTCTGACCTTATGCGATATCCCTACCTAAAGACAAATGCAGGGGATAATCGCGCCAGGAGTTAGAATTCTGGATACCTCTAGTAAAATTCTCTGGGATATATCACTGTAGTTAAATATAACCTAGGAAGCTACTATGAAGGAACTTCCATCAGGACGACATGGCTACCTCAGCCAAAAATAGATTTTTCGGTTCACTCTAAATCCATTTATTTTTCCATTCAGTATATATCCAGTCAAATTATCTTTGGAAGGCATAATAATGTCTGTAATCTTTACTCATCGTCAACTTGTATTTATGCTAACATTCACACCATCTGATCAGTCGACTCAGTGTCTTCCCCTATATTAGTCTAGACATTAAATCCAACCAAAGGTTTAAGCTGTGTGAGGCCTTTTTGAGGAAAAGCAAATAAATGGACAATTCTTAATCAGAAAGTTTTGCTTATTAAGTAAATCGTATTGGTGTTTTCGCATTTCTTTATAAGGTCAGAAATTTAGGTCAAAGGTTAGTTAGGGCAGTTTTTCATTTTTTTTCATAAAAAAGTATATTGTACTTTATATGTACTGCTAAATACAGTTGTGTAAATGATCTTAGATACCTGTCATATGCAATATCACGCAGCCTCTTTCAGTTTATGGAAATAAGGGAAAATTATCCCAATCAGTGTGTCTTTATATTAACGACGTAAGCTACAAGTGGCCTCTTTTTATTTAATTTATACATTTGTTCATTATTCTGAATTTTAGGGACACTTTTGTCAATTTTTTTTCTAATTTATCAATAAATACTATTTGGTCTTACTCTGTTCATTCTAATAGCGAGTTTGAATATGGAAATTGTGATGAAAGATAGGAATGAATTTGATCCAAAGACTGTGGAAATCAAAACATTCTTTCATGCCATGCAGACTACATCATTCTAGGGTGAAGGTCCAGGTTGGTGTTTAAACTTTCAGAAATTTGCAACTTGTATAGTTTAAGTGGTGCTCTTCGTGACAGTAAATTGCAGCAATTATTTGCAATGTCTAGAGGAAAACTATTGTGCAGTTTTAATGCTGTTATTGTGCAAAACAGTCTTGTGAACGTTTAGTCAAGATTGTGTAATAGCTGATGTGTATATATGTAGCATGAAATGTGTATGTAGCTACAAAGTGGGATAGGACATTGAAGTACAAATTATTTTCTAGCCAAGGATTTCATTCTATAAAATAAAGTTAAACCAAAATGAACATTACCATAAAAGAAAACTATATGGATAACTGTTGTTTTTGATAAATTTTAACCTACCAAATACTAGTAATCATTTGTATTATTTCTCTATGAAATATTTCAAATTTTCTGAAATAGATAGGTACTTATAAAAGGAAAAAAAAAAATGATTTTTTATTTCGCTGCTTTTTTTTCCAAGTGAACTATGGAGAATATCCTTAGCTTGAAGAACCTACAAGAAATAATGAGGTTTGACATCTTTCAAAGAAGCAACATTAAATAGAAAGAAACTAAGGTGTGCCAATTATGAGGAGACAGTTAGTAGGCTATTAAGTTGAACCTCAACTGCGTATGAGATGTGTGCAAAGTATGATGATAAGCAGAAGTCAAACTAAACTTAATCGTGACTTACCACAAAAAGGGCAACTATAACTGCAAATGAAGAGTAGAGGGATGGATAAATCAAAACAAACTTCAGTAAATGTTCACCGAGTTGTTAGGGCAAACAAGAGTGATGAGGACTACCCGAGAAGCCCTTACAAGACATCCTGGAATGGGGATCGAGCCTTTTTAGGAGAGTACTGTGTGGTGTGCCGTGGCTAGGCATCACTTTGGCTAGAGTAAACATGGCATGGGTTGTTGCATCAACATATCTTATCGACGGCAGGTCTCCAAAAGGATGGTTTCAATGTTCGAGTGTAAAGGGGTTAGGATGTTCCTCCTTCCTTAGTCCAGTGAGTATTTGGTTGTCCTCTTACAGCTCCAAAAGTATTATTCGGTTGAGAGGATGCGCATATTCTCTGTTCATGGAGGGGATTTGGACTGTTCTGATGTGTCCGTCTTAACCTTGGTAAACCTTAAATATATGGCTTAAACGGTATTCCTATCGACTGACTTCATTCAGATTACCAAGCATAAATCTCCAACCTTGGGAATGGTTAGGTGGAGGCGAAAGGTTTCTTGTGTCATTCTTGAAGGGAACTGAGGTAATCATAATTACACCTCTCAAGGAATGTTCCCATGTTGGTTAGTTTCAGGTAGTCATGGCAGAGGAAGTTTCTCTCTTGAAAAGCATGATCAATCAAGTCTGCCAAAGAGAGGGTTCTACCATAGAGTAGGTAGCTCTGTGTGAAGGGTATATCAGTTAGATAATTTGCATCCAGTTACATTAGGGGCCAATCATTTACCGCACATTCGATTTTTGGACTAAGGTTACAAAACTAATCATTCGTCGGGTGACAAAAGTCAGTGGTTTTGCGCATGTTGAGATAGGCAAATTCAATCAATTGCTCATTTGATTCTGTCAATAACAGGGGGTTGCATGATCTCTGTCAGGAGCATCAGGCTTGCTTTAAAGGTCAAGGAATTGTTAGTAACAATACACTTTTGCTTCACAAATTGGGCAACAAACCTTCGTATCGCTAGGAGTAGTTCCACAACTGTCAATGATGTAGCGGTTTCTTGAGCTACCATTTGCATGTCAGTGCAGGTATCAGTATTACATAAACCATGTTTACATGTGAGCGGTGTACCTTGAAGCCAGTGTAGTCCACTTACTCTGAAAGGGACCTCTGTGTTGAGATAATTGAAGTAGACTGAAGCTAACAGAGAGGTAGAGTATGGCAGCCATTGTACTCTTTTACAGTGTATGCACCATTGAATGTGGTTCTTCACTTGTCACATTAGGGGAACCCAAAATTCATTGCACAAGTTAACAAGTAGAGAGGAGGTGTTACAGTGTAGCAGCACTCCATGCCAGTGCTCAACAATGATTCTACTGAGAGCACAATGGTACTATAGGAGAATGAGGTCCATGTAGCCAGACTTCGGGGGTCTGTCTCTGAGGAGGGAACAACCTCTTAACACACCTCTGGTGTCAATATATTGATTCTTTTGTCTGATAGAGGTGCATTCTTATGACGTCAAGAAGCTGGGTTTACCTTGTATTCATTGAATTATGTCAGGTGAACCGCCGCCCTATGAGACATGAATGATGGCAGTAAGCAGTCTCTCTAGGAACTTAAAGATAAAGTGGGCCAATTCATGCTCGGCCCATCAACTCGTTAGTTTAAGCAGAGCTGCATAGCTCTTAACCGTCTTGTCAGGAGAAGTAAAATGTGCAAACCTTTGAGTTTGATGCAAGAAATTTCTGATGGAACCAGCTTTTATCTCCCATTCATTCATAAAACTATTTTGGTCCGAGTAAGCTGAGATGTCTGTTAGCCAGGATGGTTTATGAAGCCAGAAGTTGGACATAGGGACGACTCTGTTGGCTACTCCCAGTGATGCCAGGTCGACAGGATTGCACAATGTGGGGACATAATTGAGTAACAGACGAAAGTTCAACTTGATACCGCATATTTCCTTGACCCTATCTAGGATGCTTAGGGCCGTGCTCTGCCGGCTCTGAACTCACTCTAGGGCTGTGAAGGCATCAGACCACACCTTTGTGGAGACCTAGGTTTCAGGACGCAATTCAATCAGTTACTGGGCCATCCGGCATCTATACAGGAATGCTGTTAACTCAACCTTGGGAAAGGACTGACTTTCAACCAATTCCGGCATACATTTGAGAATGACTTGTGCCTTGGCTGTGAGGAGCTGGCATTTCCATTCATCTGTGACCAGGTAGGTTGCCACTCCAATGACTTGCTTGGAGGCATACTCATACACTTGTAAGAAGGCCTAGTAATCATTATGGGCATTTTGAGGCCCCTTGATGTTATCAAGAACGTTGTACTTTTTAGGAAAATCACCAAGCTCGCGAATTAAGCCTGTGCTCAGTCTTGAATCCCAACTCTGATCAATCATATAGAGTCTTCAAATGAAGAGTTTGCCTCGAACAGTGACCGGTGAGATAAGGCCAATAGGGTCAATGAAGGACTAGAACAGAAAGACAACCTTGCTTTTGGTGTTAATTTGAAAGTTTGACAGCAAATGTGTCATTAGTGGTGTTCCAGTCATGACAGACGAATTAGTGGTATTTAGGTAAGGGCATGCTGGCTTCCAGCATGATTGCTCCTATAAAAGGTATTACACTAAGGATTTCCGTGGTTAATTCGTAGCAATGTTTCAAGTTGTAAACTGTATGCTCAGGTACCAGATAAAAACTCAGCTTGCCGTAAAACGTTTAATTTCGACCTGTAACATTATATTCCAATAGGCCTTTCATTCATTAAGTTTGCTATTTTAAAAAATGTTGTCTGCAAATCACTAAATGTCAAGATAGTAGTTCCTATGAGCATTGACAGAGACCTTTTTACGGACTTAATTAAGGCCTCACTTACCCCATTCTGCCATGCAGCATCTGCAGATCGATTAAATTTCCATTTCAAGCCTTCCTTTGCTCCAAATTCAGCGATCTCGTGTATGTTCCAGTTGTTAATATCACTCTTAAGTTCTTTACTTGCTGATACCAATTGTGAGCCTAAGTCAGAGTGTACAGTATCAGGATAGCCATGAACCGCTGTAAATCTTCTGAAACACTTTAAAAAACTAGAAGTATCATATCCATCTACAACATCAATATACACGGCACGTGTAACAATACAATTGAATATAACACCATAAGCTTTACCAGTTGTCCTTTTCTTTACATTATCTTTGATTTGAAAATGTCCAAAAATATCCACAGCACTGTGATAGAATGCTGGACAAGGACTCATTCTTTCATCAGAAATCTGACCCATTCTTTGACCTTCAACTGTGGCATCTAGTTTCCTGCAAAGAATACAACCTCTCTTTATCGATCTTATAATTTTACGTGCTGAAGGAACCCAAAATTTAGACTGAAGCTTACATAGTGTAACATCAACTCCAGCATGATCCAACCTGTGTAAATAACTAATGTACAAGACTGTAAATGGATGCTTACCAGGTAATAGAATGAAGCTATTTTGGTTCCAATTATGTTTCAACCATCTTTCCATTCTTTGTCCTACCATAATTGTACCATCTTCAGCTTGAAATGGTCCTAATCTTTGAAAGCATTTTTCCCAGTTCTCAGGAAGACTTTTTTGTGCTTGCATAATCCAAAACCTCTCGGCTTCCTGGAGTGATCCAGGTTCAAGTTTCTTTAGAACACCCTTAAAAGATTTCACCTTAACAATGTTAAATATCCTAGCAGTGACTGCAATTAACATATTATAGTTGTTGAATTTCGACGCATCAATTATGGTTTCTTCATGAACAGAGTATTGTGCAAGATTAACATGAATTCTATCAGGTAACTCACAATTCACCGATTGATTGATAGGCCACACTTCTAAAGGAAGGGCCATAAACTCTGGACCATATTTCCATGAATAGACAACTGCAACATTTAAAGGGTCCTGGGGTCTGGTCAATAGATCAGCAGGATTTAATCCAGAAGCAATCCACCACCATTCATTTGGGTCACTTTTTGATTGAACTTCTGCTATTCTAGTGGCTACGAAAGTTCCAAAGCCATAAGATTCCTTTTGGATTTGTGCTCTAACAATGGAGGAATCTGTTATGTGCATTACCGAACTAAATTTATATGTCATTTCATCTTTAATAGCTTTACGCATACTGCACGCTATAACAGCTCCACACAATTCAAGCCTTGGAATAGATAACTGTCTACTGGGGGCTATCCTACTCTTTGCCACAATGAGCCTGCTCTTAAATGCACCAGACTCTAACTCCCACCTAGCATATGCAACAGCACCATAAGCATTTGTTGAACTATCACTGAAAATAACAAGTAAAGGCAATCCTTTGGCTGAGGTTGGCTTAACATTCCTTTCAAAATACAGAGTTTCAGTACCAAATAATTCACAAAAATATGACACCTACTGTTCTTTTAAATAGGAAGGCAAGGGATCGTCCCATCCCAATTTAAAGTCACATTTCACAGCGTCTCGTAGCAAAATCTTTGCTTTCAGTGTGAATGGAAGCAAAAACCCCAGTGGGTCGTAAACAGAACACATCTGACTGACGACAACCCTTTTTGTTAAAACAGAAGGTATATTTTCAAAGAAATTCAACTTGTTTAAGTCTGGCTCTGTTCTTACACCCTTATATTTTGGAGAGAAATTTAACTTAGTTTTAAAATAAAACACTTCCTTATTGCATTGCCAGTTAAGGCCAAGTATTCTTTCATTACTATTCTGGGACAATTCAAAGTCAGAATGCTCATTATCTCCGGTAATGGTCCATCGTTTAATTTTAAAACTGCCTTTAGAGAGTACATTTTCAATATCTCTAATTAGGCTAAATGCCTCAGCTTTACTCTCAACAGAATGGATTATGTCATCTACATAGGAATTAGTCATTATCACACGTGATGCTTCTGGGAAGTCTTTTACCGACAATTCTGCAGTATGTCTGAGAGCTAACATTGCAATCATTCCTGAGGGCCTATCCCCGAAACCCATGCATGTCATTACATAGTGATCAGGTTTGCCATTACTTTGCAAATTTCTCCAAACAAATCTATGTACATGTTGTTCTAATTCTGGAAGCTTAATGCAATTATACATTTTGCTTATGTCACCGGCTATGCCTATAGCCTTTTCACGAAATCTTAGTAATATACCAAACATTGAGTTCAAAATATTAGGGCCCTTTGCCCAAGAACTATTTAGAGACTGGCCCATATACTTTGCCGATGAATCAAAAACAATTCTCAATGGGGTTGATACAGATCCTGGTTTTAACACTTCATGATGTTGAATGTATGTGACAGGACCAACATAGTTTTTAACCTCTTCATCGGATAACTTCCGAATTACATTGCGCTTTGTCATGTCAAGTATCTGGTGATTATAAGCTTGAGCATAGTCTGAACCCAGTTTCATCAATCTTTTCTCTGTGCCTTTCAGTCTAGCTACAGCTACAGATACATTATTTTGCAACAGTTTGGGATCCTTAGTCCATGGAAATTTAGCAGACTATTCTTTTCTGTCCGGGTAATACATCAACCCACTTTCAATAAGAGCCAGCTCCTTTTCCTCTTTTATACTATAATTGCCATTGCCTGTTGCACATTTCCCACAACGACAACTACCACATCTGGGATTACAATCAGTTCCTAAGTGTTCAATGGTGAAGAAATCATTTATCTGTGCTGTAATATCAATTACGGGTTCTACAGATATATCATAGTCGGATATTGTACTGGAAACATGATTAATGCTAATGCCTGGATTACTCCTAAACACTGATAAGGTAACAATGTCGGGATGACTGCCATACACACACATTCCAAACTGTGATTCCCTGAGCTGTAAATTTTCAGCCACAGTTTCCTTAACTGTTGGAATTAAAGAGCAATAATCAGAACCAATTAGGAGATCTATTTTCCCATAAGGTCTATCTAATGCACATACACTAACACCCTTGAATAAATGTTTCACTTTTGATAAATCTACCTTACCGACTTGAGATGTAATGTCATCGATTCCATAAGCAGTAACATTGACATCATTCCCATCCTTGTCGGTTAAAACCAGATCATACTCTTTACTACTGTATGTCACAGTTCTGTCGCCCAATTTAGTCACAGCTAATCTGACACATTTTCCTTTCAGTCCCAATGCCTTAGCCACATCATTTCTTATCATTGTTATATCAGCTCCTGAGTCAAATAAAGTTTGTAACTCCTGATTACCACACTTGATCTTTGTACCATAAATAAAACACCGTTTCTTTTCAGACTTACAAAGGAATTTCCTGTTATGAATCCCTCATGTATAATAGTATGATGAAGTTTCCCACAAGGTTCATTGTTAACATCTACAGTATTACATCTGGACTTCTTTAGACATTTTCTTGCTATGTGAACACCTTTAAGGCAATTAAAGCAAATACCTTTCTTCTTTACACTCTCCATTCTGTCATTGATACTCAAGTTCTGGAAAGTTTTACAGTCTAAGAATTCATGTCCATCTGAGCCATGATACCAGCACCTATGCAGCCTTGTGTTGTCACTGATCTTATTCCTGTTCCGTTCAGCATTGTCTTCTGTAATTTTAGTGAAAAGGTCAGTGATATTTGTAATAGCCTTTTCAAGTCCTGCTATCCTTTCCATTACATCTGACTCTCTTCCTTGCTTTGTACTACGCTGATCTTCATAAGTGCAGGTATAATTCACTTTAGCCTTAATATTATTATTGCTTCTAATATTAGCATTAAGATATTTCATTGATTTCTTTTCACTCAAAAGGTATTCCAACAACTTTCCGAATAGGTCACGATTATCTACACACTCTGCTAACTTAACCCATTCACGCTTCTGTGTAGGTGGTAATAGTTTTTCTATCTGCCTAGTCATGTTAGCAGTATTTAATTCTGAAGCCAAACTCATTTGGTCTAAGTAAAGATAGCATTGCTCAATCTTATCAACCATCTTAATGAAACTCTCACTATCCCCTTCGGAAATAGGTTTAATTGACCTTATGTCCTCTACTACTACATCAATAATGGTTCTGCTGTTTCCAAAAGTTTCATCTAATCGCTCAAACATTTTATCAAAGTCATGATCTGCACCACGAACTGTATCCAAGGCCTCTCCTGAGAGACACTGTCTTAGCACAAAGGGATCTTTCCCATAATTTCATTGCATTAGTCTAAAAAAAATCTCTCTTGAAATTGCTATAATCTCTCACATCTCCGTGAAACCTGGGCACATCAATTTGTTTTACTTTTAAAACTTTTTTCACCTGCATTTCGTCTTTAACTTTCACAAATATCACATGACCTGCACACTTTCTATTTTCTAATGCTTTGATATAAACGTTAGCCTCCTCTATCAATTGAGCATCACAGTTCTCATCTAATAAATTGCAATACTGTTCATTAGCTAGTTCAACTTCATCATAAGCCTTAACAACACTCTCATATCTTTCTTCTAAAATTTCTAATGCCATTTGATCTAACATATACTCATGAAACTTATCAAGCTTACGTGTTAGTTTTGCCTTTGCGGTTCCCCTCTGCTGTTTGGCCTTCTTCTGTGCCTCCAGTGACATCCTAGCACTATCATTTTCCCCCATGGAGCTGCCATTTTTCCCTTTATCTGCCATGATGAGTGTTGTCGAAATGTATGCTCAGGAGCAGATAAAAACTCAGCTTGTCGTAAAACGTTTAATTTCGACCTGTAACATTATAAAAGTCAGTATAACATACCCAATTTTTTTTTTCTTTTTACGTATCACCTTAGCAGAAACATTAACCCTGGATAGGTACGGTCCTCGGACACCCCTTTAAGGGTATACTCGGACGCGAACGACCCCGACGCCAAAAAAAATTTTTGAAAAATCAGTTTTTGCAGTAACCTCCTTTTTTCTTTTGCCAAAAAAAACTTCAATGAATGTTTAAAACAACTGTAAAGATAAATACTACTCATCTGCAGAAAAACTATTTATTATAAATATTTTAAAAAATTAAGTAGAAAAAAAAAAGACCTGACATAAAAATTCATAAAAAAAAAGTTTATACATATATACACAAATCCTTTTAGGAATTGATTCTTGAATGTTTAGGACACATCTTGATGTATTTTGGATGAAGTCAGACCCATGGAGGTGAAGATCTGAAATGAGATTTGCTAGGCAAACCATCAAGGCATATTTTCCGACAAATAAACATATAAATGAAATATTACTCTGATAGTTCCTTAGTACGTAGTAATTTTGAAAGAAATGGGAAAAAACGAAAAAATGGCAATCACAGGAAAATCGAACACATACTTATATATACGCCATATCTGGCTAAAAAAAAAATAGGCATGGGTAGCCAGATCATCTAGAAACACTTTCCAACACTATAAAAATATAAGTTTTGCGACACTACTTGCCAATTCCTTACGGTAACATGACTAAGCAAAAAAATGCAAAACAAATAAGAAGGGGCACTCGCGGAAAAATGCCCAACATTCTAATATACGGCATCTCAGATAAAAAAAAAAGACATGCACGTGTTAGCCCAACCATCAAGGCACACTTTCTAACACATAAACATGAAAAAAAAATCAATAATATACGGCAATTCCTTACTACGTAGTAAATTTTTACAAATATTGAAAAAAAAACAGAAATTGGCAACCGCAGTTAAATACCCAATATACCAATAACTACGTCGTATCTGACAAAAACAAAATCACGCATGGGTAGCCAGATCATCTAGACACACTTTCCAACATTAAAAAAGCAAAAGTTTTACGACACTATTTCGCAATATCTTACGGAAAAATGACTTGGCAAAAAAATTAAAAAAAATTAAAAAGGGACACTCGCGGTAAAATGCCCGACATTCTAATATACGACATCTCAGATAAAAAAAAAGACATGCACGTGTTAGCCCAACCATCAAGGCACACTTTCTAACACATAAACATGAAAAAAAAATGAATAATATACGGCAATTCCTTACTACGTAGTAATTTTTACAAATATTGAAAAAAAAACAGAAATTGGTAACCGCAGTTAAATACCCAATATACCAATAACTACGTCGTATCTGACAAAAACAAAGTCATGCATGGGTAGCCAGATCATCTAGACACACTTTCCAACACTAAACAAGCAAAAGTTTTACGACACTATTTGGCAATATTTTACGGAAAAATGACTTGGCAAAAAAATGAAAAAAAAATGAAAAAGGGGCACTCGCGGTAAAATGGTCCTCGTGGTGATGAACGACATTTTAACTAAAAAAAAAAACATGCACATGGTAGCCAAACAATCCACCAAGACTTTCCACAACTGATAACCTATACAAGTTGCACCATTCTACGACAATTTCATAATACGTAATAACTTTGATAATTATGCAAACTACCTCAGAAGGGTAAACTCGGACGCGAACGACCCCGACGCGTCTCAGAAATCGGGGAAGGAGTACAGCTACAGCAATGCACATCTGGACACTACTAGAGCGTGTAGGGGAGACACCTCCTGCAGGTCGATCACCCACAAATTCAGTCACAGGGGTGAGTCACGTGAGAAAAACCTGTTTTTTTTTGACGCTCGGGGTCGCAAACGACCCACCGTACCTATCCAGGGTTAATCCTTATAACCATATGAACAAACATATATAATTTCTCACTAATAGTTATCATCACAATAATGTCATCACACAATCACCGTTATCACCAAGTTATAAGATAAGTAACAATTAACTGCAAAAAGTCACTTAAAAGAATGCCTCCTCTCTGATACCCAGCAGATTTCTCGTGCATTAAATATCGGCTAATTTCTTCTATCAGCTCTTACATTAACACATCCTAAAATACAACATTACTACAATATAGTAGAGGAACAATGTCAAAATGCCGATAAGACTATTCAACCGAAACATATCCATAATTTACAAATCTCATTACACAAACAATCCATCCATATACCAAAGGCACTTCCCCCAATTTTGGGGGGTAGCCGACATCAACAAGAACAAAAAAAAAAAAAAAAAGGGGACCTCTACTCTCTATGTTCCTCCAGCCTAACCAGGGACTCAGCCGAGTTCAGCTGGTACTGCTAGGGTGCCACAGCCCAACCTCCCACATTTCCACCACAGATGAAGCTTCATACTGCTGAGTCCCCTACTGCTGCTACCTCCGCGGTCATCTAAGGCACCGGAGGAAGCAGCAGGGCCTACCGGAACTGCGTCACAATCGCTCGCCATTCATTCCTATTTCTAGCACGCTCTCTTGCCTCTCTCACATCTATCCTCCTATCACCCAGAGCTTTCTTCACACCATCCATCCACCCAAGCCTTGGCCTTCCTCTTGTACTTCTCCCATCAACTCTTGCATTCATCACCTTCTTTAGCAGACAGCCATTCTCCATTCTCTCAACATGGCCAAACCACCTCAACACATTCATATCCACTCTAGCCGCTAACTCATTTCTTACACCCGTTCTCACCCTCACCACCTCGTTCCTGACCCTATCTACTCGAGATACACCAGCCATACTCCTCAGACACTTCATCTCAAACACATTCAATTTCTGTCTCTCCATCACTTTCATTCCCCACAACTCTGATCCATACATCACAGTTGGTACAATCACTTTCTCATATAGAACTCTCTTTACATTCATGCCCAACCCTCTATTTTTTACTACTCCCTTAACTGCCCCCAACACTTTGCAACCTTCATTCACTCTCTGACGTACATCTGCTTCCACTCCACCATTTGCTGCAATAACAGACCCCAAGTACTTAAACTGATCCACCTCCTCAAGTAACTCTCCATTCAACATGACATTCAACCTTGCACCACCTTCCCTTCTCGTACATCTCATAACCTTACTCTTACCCACATTAACTCTCAACTTCCTTCTCTCACACACCCTTCCAAATTCTGTTACTAGTCGGTCAAGCTTCTCTTCTGTGTCTGCTACCAGTACAGTATCATCCGCAAACAACAACTGATTTACCTCCCATTCATGATCATTCTCGTCTACCAGTTTTAATCCTCGTCCAAGCACTCGAGCATTCACCTCTCTCACCACTCCATCAACATACAAGTTAAACAACCACGGCGACATCACACATCCCTGTCTCAGCCCCACTCTCACCGGAAACCAATCGCTCACTTCATTTCCTATTCTAACACATGCTTTACTACCTTTGTAGAAACTTTTCACTGCTTGCAACAACCTTCCACCAACTCCATATAACCTCATCACATTCCACATTGCTTCCCTATCAACTCTATCATATGCTTTCTCCAGATCCATAAACGCAACATACACCTCCTTACCTTTTGCTAAATATTTCTCGCATATCTGCCTAACTGTAAAAATCTGATTCATACAACCCCTACCTCTTCTAAAACCCCCCTGTACTTCCCAGATTGCATTCTCTGTTTTATCCTTAATCCTATTAATCAGTACTCTACCATACACTTTTCCAACTACACTCAACAAACTAATACCTCTTGAATTACAACACTCATGCACATCTCCCTTACCCTTATATAGTGGTACAATACATGCACAGACCTAATCTACTGGTACCATTGACAACACAAAACACACATTAAACAATCTCACCAACCATTCAATTACAGTCACACCCCCTTCCTTCAACATCTCAGCTTTCACACCATCCATACCAGATGCTTTTCCTACTCTCGTTTCATCTAGTGCTCTCCTCACTTCCTCTATTGTAATCTCTCTCTCATTCTCATCTCCCATCACTGGCACCTCAACACCTGGAACAGCAATTATCTCTGCCTCCCTATCATCCTCAACATTCAGCAAACTTTCAAAATATTCCGCCCACCTTTTCCTTGCCTCCTCTCCTTTTAACAACCTTCCATTTCCATCTTTCACTGTCTCTTCAATTCTTGTGCCGGCCTTTCTTACTCTCTTCACTTCTTTCCAAAACTTCTTCTTATTCTCTTCATATGACTGACCCAAACAATAGCATACACAAACAATAGCATACCTTAAAGAACAAAAGCTACATAACACCATTTGCTTGCATGAGTGCACAGCTGCACTCCTCAGCAACTATGCACGAACAGTTGGTTACGTGCACAACCTCCACCTGTCAGTCACTGGCCACGTCGACAGTCGACAGTACCACTGCCCACCGTCACAATTTTACACTGTCGTCAGTGAGCATGCGCAAACTTCACAAAACTTGAACATTACTAAAATACTTAAAAATAATTATTAGTGTTTAACTAATAATACATAAACCTAGAAGCTCGTTTTAAGCTGTGAAGCAAGACTACTTGTTTGAGTATCAAGCTGGTGTTGGATTATCTGGTTGAGTAAATACAGGCTCAAAGTGGCTCCAAACAGGACTACCTACAAAGTGGTACGCAACAGCTTCCGTCATACACGAGTCCTTAAAGTAAACAAAGCGATGGTAATCATAGTGTTCTTGGGTGTTTTCTAACCACAAGAAAGATATGAAGATATCTACTATCAAATAAAATGGCTTCTCACTAAACGTCAGGATCATGGTGGGGATTTTTGAGGCTATGTTTAGTCCTGTGTACAAGGACTCCTTTAGAGTCCTTGAAATCGGTCCTGATTTACCAGAAGCATTGAACACTATGCTCATCGACGTCGAGGTGGAATTTTAAAGGACAGGATGATGTGGCATATAGTGCATTTGTATGTTAGTATGAAGGACCGACTTGATGAAGCCCTCTTTTATGTACTAGACAAGGATGACCTGGTACTTGGTCAATAACTGAGGGTCTTTAGATTTTTAAGGGACATCAGTTGGGCAAAAGCCCTAGGAATATTTATTACCTGTCTGCTACCGCTCTTGAAGGGCGGTTGCACAATGTGTCTCCTGATTGCGTACTGCGTAGTGCGCTTTAAGAGATCAATGACCTGGGCCTGAAGATAGCTGAAGGGTTCATTGCCTATGCCCATAGCCTCAAGTTTCCAAAGATTCTTGACATGGGGCTCCACTCTTACGGTGTTTACTAAACTGGTGTGGTTTAGTTTGAAGAACAGGCTATTGATCTTCTGGAGCTCTGTCCCTTCTTGTGAATAGTCTCGCAGATCTCCCCAAAACACATATCCACTGGGCATACTAAACAAATTGACACCCTTTATGTTTTGAGTATGCTCGAGGAGTCAGAAAAGATAATCGGCTCTGAGGATGATCTATATACCAGTCGCATTGTCATCTAGCTGTCTGTCCACGAGAAGTAAGTCATTAGCCATTAGAGTGCGGGTATATGCCAACATCCTTTTATTCTGGCCCACGTTCAAATAGACGATGGTAATGTCGACCAGTTTCCAAATTAAACTAAACATTGAGGTAATTAATCCTGGTTAAATGAGTTGAGCTGTAACGTGACTTTTCAGACAGGGGTAAGGTTCAATTACTTCACTACGTTAGGATTCACGAATGTGTGTTGGGAACAACCATAATTCAGAAAAACTCGAGTTGAGTGTTCAAGTTTCCCGTTAAAAAGATCGCCAGTGAAGGTAGGTAGAATGACAGGGTTTATTTTGTTAACCTGGTTGCTTGGATCAGTAACACTCCAGTCTTCAAGGGTAGTATGAACAATGAGCAGTTTGCCTGAAGGTGGGTCTGCTCTAAGACCACCAGGTTGGTGACCCACAGTCAATATGTTGGGGCAAAGAGGCACTTTGTGATCTGCTCTGGAGTTTCAACAAGCCTCAGAGGCAGTACACTTGCTGGCAAAATGTTGCATCAGAAGATATATAGTGCAACAGCCTAGTTGATTCAGCCACACCAATCGACTATTTGAATCAGAGAATTGGGCATGTAGTGGATGAGTGACTGTCATGGTCCCAGAAAAGACAATTGCTCTGAACAGCGTTATCTGCTAGAGGGGCAGCTCTGGTAGTCACTAGTGCTTGCTTCTGAGTAGGTTTTGCCGGTACGTGAGTTGATGTGGATTATGCATTTGACTTAAGATCACCGCTGAATGTTTCAGTGAAGGGCTTAGCATCTTTCATTGCTGAATTGCTGTTCATTCAGTGCTAGAACGCTTAATGGGAAGCCATGGTTTGCTTGGCTCCATCAACACTTTAGCTAGCTCCTTCGTGCGTGCATGCTTGTATAGTTCATCATTTAAGTCTTGCAAGGTCACGAATGTGCTGTGCTAATGATGATAAACAGCCTCCTGGAAAGCAGGGTTTAGCTTACTCAAGATTGCATGCTCTAAATTCCCATATGGTTTCCTTATTTGGGCCTATTAGTGATAGAGGGGTTCAAGCGCTACCTTTGTTTAAATTGAGTTATGAATAGCATTGTATTCCAAAACCATTCTAGTTTCTAAAAACACTCCACAAACCCATCACTGACATCACTAATATAGTGGAAAATGTCATAAGTGGAATGTAATGACGCCGTATGCCTTTCTGTAACTGTAAGACAGGAGACCACAGTCGACATATCTACAGTTTATATCCCACAGCCAATAGGATCCTGCCTTACTGTCTCACAGGCAATTAGCCAATTAACAATGCTCTATTATCCGAGCGTTGGCTCGTCCCGCTAATCTATACCTGTATCTCCCAACCAGTGATGTGTCTTTTACCTTCTCTCTGTTATCATAGGTTTTTGTTAAGTTTTATTGCTTTTCTTATCTAATTAATATTCTTCTCACTTTCACATAACTAGTTTGATGTGATAACATACACACAGGTGGTGGTCCACTTACGACAGAGACTGGGACCGAGAAGTATATCGAACTCAAAAAGTAAAGTTTCTAAAGATTTATTATGAAGCATATTTATTTAGCAATCATCTCGATCATATTTTATCAATATTTTCTTACTGTATATCATTATTCCATTATCTTGTATCATGGGGTATGATATGCACTATTAATGCATTTTTGTATGCTATTTTTTTTTACTTTGGAAGCATTTTATCAATCAAGAATTACTTAATATTTGGTTCTTCTTTGGTTATGATCAGCTGATCTGAAGGTCCCGCTATCTACCGTATCATGAGATAGCCTATCTACGAATGGCATATTTTTTATATAATTTCTTAACTTATTCGAAATACTTTTTATGATGAATATTACATCAGCGCCAATATGCTACAGGAAATCACAGTTTCAATATAGTTCGTTTTAGCGATTCTTATCAATTATCTTTTGAAAATTTGTGCGTTCCTTCTCTGTGTGTGTGTGTTTGTACATGCTCTTGCAATTGCATAATTGTCTAGTGATAAAGGTCTGATTATCGTGTTCTCTATTAACTTATTTTTATCTAATTTGGCAGCTTATGAAGTTTAATTTACCGTTTTGCACTAATTACGTGTTCTTTTTGCGAATGTAACCCATCCAATTGGTGAAGTCTTGAACGCAGATTTTGTGAACCTGTTAAGCACAGCGTATTTTCATTCCTTAGTGGTACCCAGAAATTTGGAAGATTTATTTAACTTTGGAGTGGCAAATTTCACACAACCAGTCATTCCACCCAATATATCTTACCAAGCTCCCATCGTTGGTAACCCTTCACAGCCTAGGTCCAGTTGATCTTTTGTGCATGATGTCCCCCAGATTAGATCACTTTAGCAATCTCTTTGAAAGGATCAGGATCAGATTTAATGAATACAGGAAGATTTTGAAGTCTCATTACATGCATTCTGTCATTGTGGCGAATTACTGCATGCTGGCTACTTGCGCTAAATAAATTGAAACGGCCTTCACCAGCATTGTGTTTCATAAGGCCACTCAAACCCAGCTCAGAATCAGACTGTTTACTTGTATGTTGCCCCGGAGCCTATCTTAAAAGGTGGTAGGGATTGTTGGATAGGTTGGTGGAGCCTGTTCCATCAAATCATCCACGAATCTCACATGCACTCCACATCAGGTAGGTATAAGATCCTTTTACACTGCCTTAACGGTCTAGTGCACCGAATTTTCGGAAACAGGATTTGGACAGAGGGAAGGAACGAGAGGACCCTCACTAACCTTATCCAAGGAAGAGTATGACCAAGTGAGTAAAGACCATTTGTCCGAAGATCTGTTAGAGCATGCCCTCTTCATTAAGCTAAACCATGCTTTCCAGGAGGCTGTTTATCATCATTAGAGCAGCACATTCGTGACCTTGCAAGACTTAAAAGCTAAGGATATTCTCCATAGTTCACCTGGAAAAAAAGAGCAGCAACATAAAAAATATTTTTTTTTCATTTATAAGAATATATGAATTCCAAAAATTGGAAATATTTTATAAAGGACTGATATATAATGATTACTAGTATTTGGCAGGTTGAAATTTATCAAGAACAAGTTATCCATATAGTTTTCTTAAATGGTAATGTTAACTTCTGGTTTAACTTCATTCTATGGAATGAAACCCTTCGCTAGAAAATACTAAGTACTTCAATGTCCTAACCTACTCCTCAACTACATACACATTCCATGCCACATAGATACACATCAGCTATTACACAATCATAACTAAATGTTCACAAGACTCTATTGCACAATAACAGCATTAAAACTGCACAATAGTTTTCGGAAAAACAACGGAGTTGAGGCCTGAGGGAGTAAACTTGAATAAACTAGAGTGGGAATCTTGTCCAGAGTAAGTATTTATGAGAAATTTGGGCATGACAAGGAAAATCAAAATGTATAAAGGAATAATAGCAAGATAAAATGGAGTGTATAATAAATAATATTTAATGGGAATATAAAATGAGGGGATTTTATGAGAGGACAGATAATAAAACGTGTAATTCTGGGGTCAAACGTAATATGTATGTATGGATATTACATAAAAGGAATGGTATAGCTGTACTGGATCAAGCGAAATATTTGAATAAAGCGGGTGAAGTAGAATACTTGAATGTGGCGGGTAAATTGACAAAGGGGGAAAATGAGGAGTGGTTATAAGAGAGGTGGATTTTATGTGCTGGTGGGAAGAGTTTATGCATAGAAGTTCGAAAGCTGCTATGTACAAACGAATGAACGAGACCGACCACAACCGGCCCGTAGAATGTCAACAAATAAATGAAAAACACACCGTTAGTTTAGGATATAAATAATTAGCATATTTATTCATTGGTTTATTATATATCCAAGAAGGTAATGTATAGAGAAGAAAAGGCTTGTTTTACCATTATATACCGTTTTCACCACCCGAAACCCTGAGTTCCCACTGGGGGTCCCCCATTATCGGTGGATATATATATATATATATATATATATATATATATATATATATATATATATATATATATATATATATATATATATATATATATATATATATATATATATATATATATATATATATATATATATATATATATATATATATATATATATATATATTTCCAAAACTATTCATTTCCGACAGTAACGAGTGTCATTTTCGAAGAGAACGGACCTTTTTCTATAGAAAAGTAGTTTTTTCCTTAGGTTACATAACCCTGTAATACGGTACAATAATACCCAAGAAGATTACCATTATTGAAATAAATATAACGTTTTTGGGGGATGAAGGGATGACAGAGCATACTTTTTAATGTTCTCTTGTTCGTATTTGGTCCACAATCAAAAGGTGTATAAGGAAGTTATGATATAAATCTTAACCTTCTCCGTTTATCAAAGTCCCCTAAAGAAGACAAAAAAGTAAAAATGGACGACTTGACCAACCAGAGCTTCGCTTTCATCTTATCACCAGGACCAAGAGTTAAGGAAGAGGAAAATAAA
This sequence comes from Palaemon carinicauda, assembly GCF_036898095.1. NCBI lineage: Eukaryota > Metazoa > Arthropoda > Malacostraca > Decapoda > Palaemonidae > Palaemon > Palaemon carinicauda. The sequence continues at coordinate 494,736 of NW_027170666.1, forward strand.
GGTAATTAAGATTATGGACCTCCTCGTGAAAAAGATTAGCATAAATTGAGATGGAAGATTGAACCAGTGGTATAGTATATAGTTAAATTAGTGAATAAAAACATTATGATAATTCTGGAAGTCCCATTGCTTTGTTAATCGCTCTACAATTCAGTAGTTTTCCAAATATATTTTGATCACAAGAAAGAAAGAAAAAATAAACATATGCATTTTCCCAAAACAATATTCAATTTCTAAATTAAATACAATTATACAATTGAAATTTTTGAATGTTTCAGGAAATTAGAGAATTAAAATCAATTTTCCAATCATTAGCATAAATGATCAGAAACCATCAAGATAATTTTCATACTTTTATGAGTTGAATCCGTTTCCACCGGATTAGTTATTATTAGTCTCATTATCTCTCATACATAGTTTATAAAGCTTTTTGCAAGGGGTGAGTGAGAACACAGCCCTCGAACATAGTGATGGACTATAAGTTCCAATTGTATTGAACCTTATATACTGAGTAAAGTAGTAAATGCTAATCTAGCCCTTATCCTACTATATGCCTAGAATTTTTCATAAAAGATATTGCTTGAGTTTAAAAACACGTTGTTTGGTTGGTAAGTTGCAAATTGCCATACCTGTAGCAGGACACGGGCTATTGTCACTGGACATCCCGTAGGAGCATATAATCGGGAAAGAGGTGGTCTCCCAAAGGAGGTCAAAACTGCAACATTAGAAAGCAAGGGGTGAATTTTGAAAGGGCTAACCGGAACATGAAAAGGTGGAGGATGGATTACTTTAGGAGGGATTTGACATTTGACATGAAAGGGAGTGAAGTAACCTGAAAAAGGAGACTCCTTTTTAGGTCTACGAAATGAATGGTTTTAGTCAGAGAAAAAGTGCTGATAGCAGCGAGTCCTAGTAAGTAGGAGAGACTGGGAGAGGAGAGAAGTTTTTTTCTTCAGTCAGAGAAAAATGGAATAGGTTTAAACAAAAACAACAACAACAATAATAAGAATAGGGAAGTGGGGAATAAGGGGAAAGGAAGAATACCCCTGGATACTATCCCATTTATAGCTCAGAGGCAGGTACTAGGAATGGGAAAGATTAAGCTTATCCGTGTCTAATGATGGGGGGAAAATGTCTTGGAACATATTAACAATAGATAAAACTATTCTAGTAATCACTAAAACATTACATCTCGTACGAAAATGTATATAAGCCTACGAAAAAAAAAATATTATAATATACCATTCTTGCTTCACAGTGGTTTACAGATACATAAAATAGGATCATTTTGCTCAGGGAAATTTATATTTCATTGAATCTGAGTAGGAACCAGTTTTTCTTCCTGAAATGTCTTCTTACAACATGCAGCAAAGAATTGGCTGAGGGGGATAGGAGCACTAAATAATCACTGAAGGGCACAACACCCTGGCAATAACTTTGATGATGAAGTTCATAAACATTCACTCTAGGAAAAAGCTTTATCATCTGTTGACACACCTCAGATACTCCACATTTGACTAAATAATTTTTATGCCTAATTTAGTTTTCTATACAAAAGCCATTTCACTCTAGGGCTCTATCTCGGATCTAAAATATTCGACAAGAGTTTACGTTAGTGTAGACAATTTCGCTGAAGGCAATGGATGGGAAGAGTGATGTATTGTAGGAAGGTTAAAAAATGAAGAATCTTCATTTTTGAAAGACAGGAACGAACCTTACAATTGCTAATATCCCTTACCAAGGTTAGCCTCTTCAATATCTCGGTTTAACTATCCTGTACTAGATTCTTATATTACAAACATATTATCATTCAAAAGAAGGAGGTTTGAGTTTTAGAGAATTAAATCTATAAGTTTTTGGATGTTCGTTTATCAAAGTAACCAAAGATAGAAATGGATGTCTTGGCCAACCATTGCTCAGTTTTCTATTATCAGGAGGACAAAGGGATAAGGAAAAAGAATTAACTCGTAAATAAGATTTAAGTAAAGTAAAATTAAAGTAAGATAGGTATTGAAGGTCAGAGGTGTCTAATTTCCTTTAGAATTTCATCAGAACATCAACCGGGCGAGCCCATCCCACCACTGTGGTGACCAACCACAGCAGTGGCCTCAAAATAAAAAGCTTAAACTTACCGTCCTGGGCGGGGATTGATATGCCTCCAAGCCAAGCAAGGCAAACACGTTACAACTTTACAAGCAAGTAGGCAATGTAATCCTGGAAATCCCATTGCCGTGTAAGTTTAATATCTTTCAGGACATTCCTCGTAGCATTTATTCTTTTCTGAAACATTTTACAATTCTGAAGTGTTCAAAATATTCCTTGATGACAAAAAAAAAAAAAGTTTAAATAAAAATCTAATATTATGAACATCATAAATAAATATTGTTTTAAAGATAAAATATAGAGAAAAAAATGCTATACATGCTAATAATTCTAAAAAGTTTTTTTTTTTTATATTTTTTCATTAGCATAAATGATTGGAAACAACTGAAATAATGTTTATGTTTTTACAAGTTTAATCAGTTTCTGTCATGATAAACTATGAGCTGCCAACGCAAGACCACATCTCCAGCACAAGGCTGGATAATCTAATAAGCTAAAACAAAATAAATTGCAGGATCAATGGACTTACACACTTCGCAACCTTTTACCACATCATGAACTTGCCGACGCGTAACTGTAGCATCTTGTCTCTGTGCAAAATAAAAATACAGAGTTCACCGCACCCCTGTTTGTCCTATCTCAAGGTACACCCGCATTACAAAATTATACACTGTATCTCCCACAGCAGCAAAGAGCGATGGCATTGCATCTGGCTTTCTCAATCATCCTACTGGTACCCGAGTCAACGAGTCAGCATTCTTCTTATGGGAATGGACCAGTGATATGCATACTCATAACTTTTTTTCCTCCACTAAAGCTGTCACTATTTCAACCCTTCGCCGAATTAATATTTCAGTAGCTGTCTTTGATTTTAATCGGATCTTTCCTTTCAATTAGTCTGATAACCTCTGATGCACAGTTGCAGAGTCCGTCTTTTTTTCCACTTCCTTCAATTCCAATGCTAGCAAAAGTTTCATTCCTTTTATTAACGCACCTATCTCTGCCATATTAATATGCCCCGTTTCATCCTTTCTCAGCCAGCAAGCATCCTCTACCACACATCCACCGATCTCTACCACAGTGCCCAAGGCCAATGAACTCACATCACCTAAGAGGGTTGCTGACCATTTACCAAAATCCCATCTACTTCTCGCAGGATCACTTGTCCTCACAGCCGCTATTGAATCGTGCAGGTACTGTACCATCATGCTGTCTGTCACTATATTATTCATTTCCACATTGCCTTACTCACTTTGTGCTTGATGAATGGCGCACTTCCTTGCAGCCATCCACACACAGGGTAATGACTAACTATTACCCACAAATAGGAAACACATCGCTACGTGTCCCTTGATCGTATACCTCTAGCACATAACCCTTCCTATGCCACTGCAAATTGCTATTCTCTCCTTACACCTGCAGTCCAAATACTTGCCTGCATTCCTGCATGTTTTCAAGTTTCTTAGATAACAACCCGTATTTCTCCAAATGATTAATGACATATTTCACTATGTTTGTATCCTCACGAACTAGTACATCATATACATAAGCGGACATAGTACAATCATGCACTACTGCGTTCTGCTCCAACACTTTATTAATCACCGCTTCCATCACCAGTGGGGTAACATTTAAGCCAAATCCAAACCTTGTAAGGCAATACCTCTTACCTCCAAACATAACTGATTGTTATGGCCAAAATCTCTCCTTTACTCCTATTTGTTACATTGACAGCCATAGTATTAATTTTACATAGTAATAAGGGGCAGCAACGCGATTTCCCCACCACACTGGTCGCTGTCGGCTCGAAGAGTGCGCTCTGCGCTTACCTAGCACAGCTACACCCGAGGCTCACACAAATACGTCTTTGTTTCCCTTGTGCTCTCAATCATAAACTCTCGACCACAGACACAACTACTCCTTTGTTACGCCTCTCTACACCTCTGCGTATGTACACTTGATCCTTCACCATCTCAACCACGTGTGGCTAACATAACATTTTGATGTGATGAAAACCAATTCGTTTATTAGGTCTAGTAATCGTCAAGGGAATTACCATTCAGTTAGATTATTATTATCATTATTATCATTACTTGCTAAGCTTCAACCCTAGTTGGAAAAGCAGGATGCTATAAGCCCAGGGGCTCCAATAGGGAAAATAGCTCAGTGAGGAAAGGAAACAAGGATAAATGAATATTTCAAGAAGAGCAACATTAAAATAAATATCACTTTATAAACTATAAAAACTTTAACAAAACAAGAAGAAGAAAAATAAGATATAGGATAGAACAGTGTGCCCGAGTGTACCCTCAAGCAAGAGAGCTCTAACCCAATGACAGTGGAAGCCCATGGTACAGAGGCTAAAGCACTACCTAAGATTAAAGAACAATGGTTTGATTTTGGAATGTACTTCTCCTAAAAGAGCTGCTTACCATAGCTTAAGAGTCTCTTTTACTCTTAACAAGAGGAAAGGGGCCACTGAACAATTACAGTGCAGTAAGAAGAATTGTTTGGTAATCTCAGTGTTGTCAGGGGTATGAGGACAGAGGAGAATATGTAACGAATAGGCCAGACTATTCGGTGTGTGAATGTGTAAGCAAAAGAAAATGAACCATAACCAGAGAGAAGGATCAAATGTAGTCCTGTCTGGCCAGTCAAAAGACCCCATAACTCTCAAGTGGTAGTATCTCAACGGGTGGCTATTGCCCTGGCCAGCCTACTACTCCCAAAAGCTATTTAAGTTTGCCCATTTCGAGTGAATGGAAAATAGCTGTCTGCTGAAGAAGGTGATGAATGCAAGAGTTGATGATAGAAGTTGCAAGAGGAAGGCCAAGGTTAGGGTTGGTGGTTTAAAGGTCACTCATGGATGGCAAAGGAAGGCACACTGACATTACCCAATCAAGCAGCTCAATGCCCTAGAAACTGACCATTTATACATATGATTATCGCCCAAACCCCATCTTCATCCTAGCTAGGATCAAGGGGGGCCAGGCAATGGCTGCCTATGACTCAGCAGATAAAGCTAGTGGCTCCCCCAAACTCCCCATCCTTAGCTCATAATGATAGTGAGGTTGCAGCGACCAAAGGAGCTAACGAGTTTGAGCAGGACTCAAACCCCAGTCTGGTAATCACCAGGCAAGGACGCTACCACCCAGCCTCCATAACCTTCTGTCATATATATATATATATATATATATATATATATATATATATATATATATATATATATATATATATATATATATATATATATATATATATAAATATATATATATATATGAACACCACTTACAAAATGCATTTAAAAACTGAATACAAATAGAAATACTAAATATATTGCATTTTTGTTTCTTTCTCTAGTATTTTGATAAATCATAAAAATCGGGTCTTTTCTCTCTCTCTTTTTCTAAGTCGATGGTCCTTCAACCTTACATAGAGTTATTTTCTTTTTGAGGAGTTCAGAATGGGATCTGCTCCTGATTACACTCACTATATTAGAGTAAAGTCCCAACATATATATTTCTTTGACATTACCAAACCATTGTTCATTGGGGTTCACTGGGTTGTTGAGTGGGAGAGTGTTGGCACTCTATTCCTCCAGGCCCGGATAAGGGAATCAGAGCGGGGAGGCTTTCCTGGAATTATTTCCCACAATTAATGTTATATCTTAGAAAAGAAATTAATTTAGGGCTTTTTTTGGCGCATTTGGCAGTTCAACATCAGAAAAGGAAACCCAGCTCACCACTCACCTCAGTCCAATAGGGACATATCTCTAAATGGAGGGAAATTTAAACTATGGTAAATGAGCAAGAAATATAGGGACTTTTCAGCTCTACATATATATATATATATATATATATATATATATATATATATACATATATATATATATATATATATATATATATATATATATATATATATATATATATATATATATATATATATATATATATATATATATATATATAATTCATGGACTAATTAATAAGGCCAGCTTATCAGTTGGTAAGAATAATTCACTCAGGACAAGACTCAAGCAAGATATCGTTCATTATGTCTAATAATCGTAAATGGAATTACCATTCAGTTAAATGAAGCATTTCTGTCATTACAGATCGTCCAGAACAGTTCTTATTTATGCCTCTGAACACAAGAGGAATCACCATTTGTTATTTATCAAAGGAAAGTTCTGATTCTCTCAACAAAATATGGCGTCATTACTTCATGAAGCTGACTATACAAAACCTGGCTATGGAACCATCAACCTGTTTAGCTATGTAGATATCATTAATTTTGTCTAATTCAAAATACTAAAATTTGGACAATATTATAAATTATTTTCTAATATTTTTACACAATTCCGAGACACTCGTTTAAGAGAGAGAGATTATTATTTATCAAATTTATTACGCTCAAAGACGTCAAACCAAGTTACATATTGGCAATTTAGCAGCCACAAGACTGTGGATGACGACTCAAAATTACGTCTAGGTGGTCATCTTTGAGTGAATATTGACAGGTTTGAAGTAAATTTTTGTCCTTGAGGTAACAGATTCCTGAAAGTAGGACAATGAAGGCAACAGTGTTTAAGGTTATTGGCATTAGCAAGGTTACACTGTTTACATGAGGTGTAGTGTGGTATATCTAGTGTCTGTGCAACCTGCCACACAGGACGATATCCCAACCGTATCCTGTCACTTACGACATTATGCCTACGCACCATGAGTCCACGACGCCGGTACTTGTGACGGCTTTGTAGAAAGTTATCATGATGTTGTATGGAAACACTAGTGCCCCTCTCTGCATGCCTACGCTGTACTGTACAGGCAAAAGCTGCTGAATATATTCTATGTTTAAGGCAGCGAAGTGAGGGCTCATCATTTCTGTCATCAAGGTCCAGCGTGCGTACAGCTTTAGCAAGACTGTCCACCATGTCATTCCCAGCAAGCCCAATATGGGAGGGCATCCACATGAAGGACACGACAAGCGAGGCATTGTAAGCAGCAGCGAGTTGACACAGTATGTCTCGCACAACAGGGCTACAGCTGGGCCTAGAAGATGTCAGTGCCTGGAGTGCAGATTTGGAGTCACAGATCACCAATCCATTCACATTTCTTCTAACAAGTACAGTTACTGCATCCCATATACCTTGAAGTTCGCAATAAGTGGAACTGGATGAGTTTGGCAACCTGCGACCATGCCACCCACCCTCAGGAGGTTTTAAAGTTAGGGAGAACATAGCACATGCTGCACTTCCATCTGCCTGTATTGAGCCGTCAATCTAGATGTGGTGTCCTGCAGGAACTGAAATTGACACTTTGGATATTGTTTCCAAAAACAGCTGTTTCTGTAGACTGGTATGGGCATCTTTAGAGGTTGGTTTGAAAGTGACAGCAGGAATAGGAACCCGCCATGGTGGCAAATCTTGGATGACTGCTTTCTCAGGTACACCATATCAAGGTGTCAAAGATTTTCACATACTCCCCTAACTAGGTTATGCCCCCCTGGCTGGAGTTGAGGTCTTGGTGCATCTTCGTCAAGTGATGCTCTGAGGACAGCAGAGAAGTTGAAGTAAATTGTGGAGTGTGTAGACATTTAACAGAAAACAAAGTTACATTGGCATAAATTCTCTCTATTAATGGAGGTAAAATGAGTTCGGTCTGCATGTTGCCTATCCGAGTGGAAGGAGGGCATCCAAGGATAAACCTCATTACTCTATTTTGGAACAGTTCTAGAGGTTGTAATGACTGTCTGGGTAATTGAATTAAAGCAGGAGATAAATTGTCAACAACTGACCTTAAGAAGAGGATATAGAGGATTTTAGCAACGGGGATAGATATACCTGTGGCCCTGGTCGCAAGCCACTTGATGGGAGTGAAGTGAGGCTCCAGTCGATCAAGAAGGTTTTTCACCATGGGGTGGATTCATTGTCATGCGGGTATAGCAGGGGTGATCCTGACTGGTGCACCTAGATATGTATACTGTGTGCAGTGAGGTATAATATTCCCACCCATAGTGAACACTGGCAGGTCTCGGAGGTTCCGCACAGAGAAGATTCTGCTTTTTTCTGGGGATAGTATGAGGCCACAGGAGGTACAGGACCTGTTTATATATATATATATATATATATATATATATATATATATATATATATATATATATATATATATATATATATATATATATATATATATGTATATATATATATATATATATATATATATATATATATATATATATATATATATATATATATATATATATACACACACAAAAAAAATGCTTCTGTGTCTAATTCACTGCATGGCAATGGCTATAGATAAGTCCTTCTTCATGTCTGGTGTTTGGTCAGTTTTCATCACCCCGGTGGCCAGCACGGATGTGTGAAGGTAGAAGACTTTGGACTGTTTGCTTAGTGCAAACCAAACAAGTACGGGGGACCCTATCTAGTACAGTTTTGCTGGTCATGACAATACACAGACCCTTTCATCAAGTCTAGATTTGTATGTTTGGGTGTAAGGAATATAAAAAAATAATTGAGTTGAATAATGTTTTCAAAGTGTTGTTGAACTACATATATTTGTAATTTACCTGAGCATTTACTTTTGAAAACTAAATGTGTCTTCAAATCCATAGGTGACCAAGAGTCCAAGAATTTGAAAATTAAGATATAGTTCAAAGAATATTCTGAACAATTTGGAATAAAGTGAGGACAAATGTTAATTCTGCAGGGATTATGAATAGCACAGTGTCAACATATTCATTCATGTTGTTGTGGGAATCAAGAGCAAAACTGTCCAGGATGATTTTTTCTCCATTCACCAAGTCAAATGCAACTGCAGAAACTGTGAGTTTGCATCAGAAAAAGTATGCAACCACTTTGAAAAGCACGAATCCTTTGATCTTTCAAAGATCAAGTAAAAACCTTTAATAACTGTCCAAACCTCCTCTTCAAAAGGCAATGCTTTGAAGACCACTGCTGCATATCCTGCTGTAACCAGAACTCCTATGCAGAATTACAAATACTGTTTATTTGTATAAGTGCCTTTACTTTGAAGGAGTTCCTTATATGGTCTCTTAGACCTTTATATATGACATTACCGTTATTTGTCAATTCCACTAAGAAACAAAAATGCAAAGTATTCCAAATTTCTTCTTGGATTCAATTTTACATAAATTTAGCAGGTAGTATATATATATATATATATATATATATATATATATATATATATATATATATATATATATATATATATATATATATATATAAAGTCCATCTGATGGCAGTCCAACTGAATGGCAACAGCATCAAAGTCAGTGGAATGAAGGAGAGAGAGAGAGAGAGAGAGAGAGAGAGAGAGAGAGAGAGAGAGAGAGAGAGAGAGAGAACGAGTGCCATTGTAATGAGAATTGCTTTATGGAATCTCATGAGATTTGAAAGGTGTTCTCTAAGGCGGCTGCTAAGTCCGAGTACTAGGGAAAAGGTGCAGGAGTTTTATTGGTGTGAGTGAACTGACAGGGTTTCCACCCTGTTGAAAGCCTTCAATATGTACTGCACTGTTGCCAACTCATATCGCTACCTTTCCTCCAGATTTGTAGCACATATCCTCTAGATTTACGCCAGATTTTTCTTTAGTGCTCTGGAAAATCCTCTAGATCTTCATAATAATTTACTTTACTTTTATGGAAAGGATAATTGAAAAGACTTTTGAAATAAAATATATATACTGAAAAAGGTTAAACAAACAAAATACAAAACAAAAAATATTATTAACGCACAATATTAAATTCTTTATAAAAAAAAGAGTGGGGATAGGAACTTTAATAAAATAATAAGAAAAATTCTATTAATAACTCATACTTAAAAGATTTTCTTGGTCTCTATCATCAGAATCCCTGATGGACATCTGAACATCTTCAAATTCGTCAAGTAACATGATGGTACCGACGCTAACGGGTATTCCGCAACACCTTGCATGCCTACTTGATTTCGACTTTCCCGTTTTTTGTAGGATTCATTGTGTCCTATTTTATCCAAAACTTCACGAGGATATGAATAATTACAACAGCACTTTCTCTGCCGTTTCAGCCCATATTTCACATGAAGGATTGCATTAAGAGTCTCTGTGTTCATTATGTTTCGTAGTTTTGATTTTGTGATATTCAAGTGGCTGAAGATCCGTTTGACATCGGCATTGGAGTGCGGAATTATTAATACCTAAAAGTGATACCAATACTCCCGATTTTACGCTAAACTCCAAAGCCAATTTTGTAACTAGTTTTATAGCTAATACTCTAGATCTGGAGTTAAAATTAATTATTCCAAAATGGCATCACTGATGTCCCGTTAACTTGATAATGATAACTCTCTTTCTCTAAGGCTCGGAAGGTTAATAACATAGATTATAGAGGCAGAGCATGTGAGTGCTCATTACCTGTCAAGAATGATTCAAATGGCTAGTTTCAGCTTCGCTAAATGTAACCACCCATTTTGAAAACACCACTGGATTTTAAATAACATTTCTAAGGAACTGCTTTTTTTATGTAAAAACCCGAAAATTTCGAATTGAAATTAGATAATATTCTCAAAACCTACTTTTGATATAGAAATGCGTTCAATGATAATAATATTATATTGAACATCTTTTTATGTTTATTTTAAAGACTCGTTCAATTCCTGGTCTTCTCATACACACAATATGAAGCGAACGTAGGTGTCTGTAGTTTTTGGGGACAGGGCGATATCTTTCTTATTACTAGCCAAATCGTTTTTCATTATAAGGAAGATGTTCTTTACAATGATCCAATATACCATAATATGATGTTATTTCATCATTTTGAATGATATCATAATTTATCTTTACCACGGCCATATTTTCAAAGTTCAGCACGGTCCGAACGCAAGTCACGGGTAGATCCTGCATAGTTTCCAATTTTCCCGACAGATAGAGCCTGTGTCATCCCAGTCTAAGAAACGTTCGGTTTTAGTTTAATACTGTCCCGTCAATCTACATATTTATTCTTCGGTTAAGCTTGTAGTTTTTAGGGACACGTCATTTATAGTGAAATTTGATACTTCTAGGATAATTAGCATGAAATGTTAGGTTAGGGAAAGGTTGTTACAATCAGTGTTGCCATCAACAATTTTCAGTTCCCGCTAGGCAGAACCCTAAAAACCGCTAGATTTGGGCTTGGACCCGCTAGATTTACAGAATATCCTACAGAGCTTAAATAAATCAACACTAAGCTGTGTGTGTAAAATTGTATATCGTTCATACATCTGTATCTACATCTATATCTATCTATAAAAGCACACACATATATAATGCGCATTTAGTATTGCCCTTTGATGTTAAAAAAGATGAGAATAAATTTTATATGGAACTCGATACCTTACAGTATGTACAGACAGATAAATTCAATGTTTACCTTTATCATTAAATATGGCTCCTCCTGCCCCTTACCCTTTTCGTGAACTACTACAGCTGCTTGCGATGTTCCCTCAGTGGAAGTGATGTTTGTCTGTTTCGTTCCAATCATATTCAAAACATCTGGTGGCACATAATAATTAAAGCAGGTTTAGCCCCGAACGGATCCCAAGAATAGCACTCGTCATTTTCGTTTGCATTCTATTTCTTATCTTATTTTTCACAAGATTCATCTAGCTAAAAATTATTTCAACCTCTATATTTGAATGAGGATACAAAACTTTCTTTAAGATAGTACTACACTTCGATCTCTCAATCGATGTAATTGATGGCATTTTTCTATCAGTGAGGCATGCCTTGCATACATCGTTCAAGTGATCGCAAGTTGACACAGAAGTATGCTCTGCTTTAAACAATGCCATACGTCCTTCTGCAATCTGAACTTCTCTTGATTTTCTTAAAGGCTGGAATAGTATTGTAAACTGTCTTGCACTGGATGAAACGGCATTTGCCCTGTTTTTTTCCCGTGAGCTTTCAAGTCACATAACTTAAGACACAAGAACGCACTGACAAAGTTTACAATCAGGCACACTTTCACCACATTTCTTTTTTATTTTAGTTAACCAATGTTTTAAATATTCATCTCGAATCCACTCCTTTCGAAATTTCTTTGTAGATAGAGTCTTTGGCATTTCGAATTTAGATTCAATACACCTGTAGCACATAGTAGCCGATATAGTCAACTTTAACCTACAAAGACAGGTTTGCGTGGGTCCGATTAAGTTACACTAAAAACCGGTCAACGACTCAACATTGGTTGGCGGGGATAAAACAAACCAGTAGGAATCATGAGTGATACCTGTATGGTATGATAGTAGGTAACTTTGTAGCAACTGGTACTTGGAAATACAAGCATCAAGTTTCGAAAGTTCTACTGCAATTATATTTTTGTGAATTGGATAGGAATAACAATTAATGAGAACATGTTTTAGGAAAAAAATCCAGAAAACCGCTAAAATTTTTCATACAAAGCTAAAATTTCCCGCTAGCCGCTAAACTCATTTTCTTCCCGCTAGATTGAAGCAAAAAGATCCAGATCTAGCGGGAAAACCGCTAAAATGGCAACACTGGTTACAATGTGTCGTCTGCTGAAGCCACGGCCAACTTACTCGATCGTAAAATTCCCTGCAAGCATTGTTTCCTACCTGACTATAACAACACCCGTTTGGCGGCGCTCGGTTAGCCTATCAGCTGGTGGCGCAAGCTTGAACAGTTATCGATGTTCGGACTTATGTTTTCGCTAATTCCAACAATCTTCATTTTTAACCTCTTGTTAAGATTGTTATTTCGTTGGGACACATCCTGAAATTATGCTGAATACTAATTTGTTTTATATACAACCAAAGGTTAGGCTAGCCAACATCTAGTTAAGATATTTCGGTAGATAAAGCCAGTGTCAAACAAAGCAACCGAACTAACCCTTTCGTTGGCCGCGTGATTTCAAGTTTTTAATCCCCCCCCCACATGACCCGAGATTGACCTGGAGTCTCTTTGAGCGATGTTGCTGAGTTTATCACTCATATTGATCAAATTGATTTGATTAAGATTAAGGTATATACACCTACGTGATTTTACTCGAGTTGCCCCGAATTTTTTCATTTATTTCGAGAAGGCCTCTTAGGGGATTTTAGGGGTCCATGTAAAATTGCTGAAGGTGCAAGAACCCGAGGATTTTGGGTTTAGTGACATCGAATATTAAGGTAAGCCTGAGTAACTTTTTTATTATGACAATGTGGTTTATAATTTTGGGTGCTGCCCATACCTTTTTTTTTTTGTGTAGGAGAGAGACTTACGAAGGGGGTCCAGGGGCTCGCCCCCGGGTAGGGGTAGTGACCTGGGAACTACTAGGTTCGGTTAGGTTGGGTTTGTATATTAGCGACAGTGGTATGGGGATCGCAGGGGGCCGTTAGCCCCCCGGTTAGGTCACGAGGAAGGTAAGGACATGGCTTTTAGGCCAGGTTAAGAGAGGAATTTTGGGTTATTTGTCCATTTTTCTCGCACATTTCCGACATCCATGACCAGAATGGTCCTAGTATGTAGACTGTTGGGACATGCATTCACAAAACTAGTTAATTAAATATCATTTCATTCCGTGACCATTCCCGTGAAAAATAGCCGATTTCAGACTTTTTTTTACTCGATTTTCGGCCGGTCAAATGTCTGTCCCCATAAACTACAAAGGCTCCTTTTTATGGAAAAACTCAATAATTCCAGAATGAAATTGTATGATATTCTCAAAACCTAATTTTGATATAAAAATGCGCTCAATGATGATAAAATTATATTGAACATCTTTTTATGTTTATTTTTAAAACTCGTTCAATTCCTGGTCTTCTCATACACACAATTTGAAGCGAACGTAGTTGGAGCTAGGGAAAGCGTCTCGCTTGAAAATTATTGTCTTCATAAAACTAGTTACAAGGAGCTCAGATGAGTTTCCAATACTAGAAACCAAAATTCCTGAGCACAAAAGAATACCATATTGTCTGGAGGCAACTGTAGGGTCTTGAATACTCGTATGCAGACCACGAACATGCAATACAGTAGACTACACTAACGAAAATTAGGATGTGCTGGTCCCGGATTTCACTCAATGTCTCCAGACAGGATAAGAACTAATGGCAATAAAACAAAAAGATTCATTATGCTTAAAAACTAATTTAACAATAAAGGGACTTTGGCGGAGGAAAAATCTATTTTTGGGTGAGATAGCCATGTTGTCCTGATGAAGAACTAAGTGATATCATCAAAAGGTACAAAGATCTTGAACAAATTAAAGTCCATCGTAATGCGCATGATGGCAGTCAACCAACAATGCATATTTTTTCCGATGCTTCCAATCTCGCTTTCGGAGTAGCTGCTTACATAGTCACCCAGGAAAGTAATTCTTGCCTCCTTACGGCTAAAGCCCGAGTTACCCCTAAGCGTATGTTGGAAATGGAGGAAAGTTTAACCATTCCCAAACTTGAGTCCCTGGCATATACGCTTCGGTCACTGTTTGGTTCGACACTTCAACTGCCCTCCAGTGGGTCCATAATTCTAAAAGTAACTCCCCTTACGTCCTTAACTGTGTGGAGGAGATAATCAACATTAAATCAACTTGTAATCTTAACCTGAAGCATATCCCCACTAATAACAATCCTGCGAACCTGGCATCGTGTGGTGTCGCTGTCAGGCATATTCTTAAGAATAAATTTTGGCTACAAGGCCCTCCTTGCCTCAGTAACCCTTCAGAGTACCCCGATCAAAGCAGGTTCTCTATTAACCCCGAGATATGTGCATACCCTATTCAGCTCGATCCCCCCGGAGTACGACTGTTTAATCATTACAGCTCCCTTGACGATGCGATCAAGTGCTACACTGCACTCCTTTGTTTAATTCCCCAATGGATGCAACCCTTGTCACAACATTGCCCTAATCTAACCAATAAATTCAACCTTCCACCCTTAAGAGTCATGTTGAAATGTTCTAAAGGCCCAAAGTTATCCTAACATTCTGAAGCAAGTTCAAGGTGAAGACGTTCGTCTCAATTTGGACTAACGAGCTTTCATCGGCCAACGTAAACCTTACCTGGATAACCAAGGTCTTCTCAAAGCTAGTTCCTGTCTCAGTAATGCCCATGTGGAATTAGATTATTTTGCTGGAACATCAATGTGCCCTTTGGACACTTATTATCAGGCATTGGCATGAACGTTTGCTACACTGTAATACTTCAACACTCCTTGTTGAATTAGGTAAACAGTTTTGGGTTCCCCAAATGCGGCAGCAAATCAAGAAAATTTTGCGCTGTTGCATCCATTACGGGAAGGTGCAGCGGCCCCGTACCCAATGCCTCCATTAGCCCAGTATCATCCCAATCGCCTCATTTCAAGACGGCCCTTCCGAGTAACTGGCTTAGATTTCACTGGAGCTTTTAAGGTATACAATTCCAATGTAGATTTTGTTTTCATCTTGCTTTTCACCTGCGCAGCAACCAGAGCCGTAGCTCTAGAAGTCACAACTTTGTTAACGGTTATTGAATTTATGCAAGCAGTGCGCAGATTTGCCGCTCGATTTGGTATGCCACACTGTGTTGTCTCTGATAATGCTTTCACTTTCCAAGCTGGTCAAACTTTTCTAACTGAACTTATGCATCACCCTGTAATCGATGGGTTTAAATCTTCCCATAACCTGACGTGGAAATTCATCACTCCCCGTGCCCCTTGGCAGGGAGCTTTTATGAAAGGCTAATAGGCTTCACCAAACTTAATTTAAGGAAAGCCATGTATCACTTGTATCTTACCTATAATGAATTTGTCACTTTGGTGCAAGAAGCCGAATGCGTCATCAACGATAGACTTTTAGTTTACTTGGATGTCAACGACGTTACTGATACCCCCTTGACTCCGAGTCATCTGCTTTACGGTCGAACCCTCTCACTTGCTCCTCAGGTCCTTATGACCGACCTCGATGACCCCACATATAGGGAAGGGAACAGCCTCCCAGCTAGTTATCAGAAACCCACGAACATGTTGTAAGTGTTTTTAAAACGATGGACTCAGGATTATGTCAATTCCCTTCGTGAACGTCACTTAAAAAATAATTGTATCCACCCTGTGCCTCCTAAAAATGGAGATTTATGTTTGTTAATTTTGGATGAAGTAAATCGGGAAGATAACCCATGGCCCGTATCCTTGAAACCTATCCCGGTCAAGATGGTCACATTAGATCTGTGAAGGTGCGCACCAATCATGGAATATATGTGCGTCCCATTAACCATCTTATCCCATTGGAGATAAATGTCGCAGGTCCCTAAATCACTGAACTGGAGCAAGGTGGTCCTAATGCGCTCACGACACCCCAGTTACCAGATCCTCCCTCTGAGGACCCTCTAAATAACGATTCTTCTGATGATGTCGCCCCTCTTCCCAAACCCGATCCTGTGTCCTCTCGAGGGCAACCTTGTAGGGCGGCGGCAGATAAAGCCCGTGCCTTATCCCAGAAAGTGCTGTAAATTTGAAAGGGATGGGGAATGCCCCCTTCCTTCCATACCCTCCCTCTTGTTAGTGGACCCCCCCCCCCTTCTCTCACGCTCTTACTTGGCAGGGTGTGGAAATTCTTTCCACACTTTACTTTAGTAATCCCCGTTATTCCATATTTTATATTTTGTTTGTTATTTTCTGGGTTTTACGCATCTCGTTTTTCTTTTGTTTCCTTTGTAACCTTCATTATTATACCCTTAAATATTCATTGCTGCTAACATGTCCATCATTCCCTTGTAATGCTTTACCTTTCATCACCTCATTCCTCTGTAGATGATTTTATCTCATATCCTGAGCTCACAGTACATTGCTCTGACGATGCAACCGACCGTCGACAATTTTTAAAAACAGTGCTTGGTTGCGTTCTGTTCCAAATGCTCTTGAAGCTTTGGATGTTTAACCAAAAATGGTTTGTATTTAAGTAACTCTTTAATTTAAGTAACTCATTGATCTTAGCTTATTGCTATTTACATCTCGACACCTATTTATAAGTCTGTTTAGCTAGGATTGTTTCCTGTGTTATTGAACATCACTAAATGCCACTTAATTTTTTTGTATGTATTAAAAAACAGGAAGCGTGGAAGGCGGACGTAGGCATAGCCCCTTCAACTTAGACGTCGTTTTAACTTAGGCGTCGGTTCAACTACCTGTTGGTCAACCAGTTACTGACCAAAAGTATGCCTTGCTTTGAGCCATTATTTAGAAGATAAACTTACAAAGACAAAACACGTCATTGCAGAACTGCAGATGCACCGTGTTCTTAACAGTTTACAAGATGCTTCCACTACGTCTACAATCAACCCTCAAGAGCGTGAGTACTAATTAACGGTGCTCAACCTTGGCCAAGGAACTGTCCCCCCTTTTTTTTCTAGCCTTTATTAGACGATGTGCACAGTTAGTTAGGAAGTCATGTTCAAACTCTCTGGTTTAATCCTTCGTGGTGTGTCCATTACTATAAGTTGTGTTCCCATTCCCCTCTATCAAGTTTGAAATTTTTGACCGAGAGGAATGTGTTCAAAGTAGTGAGTAGAATTTTGGTATTATTTCAGTTACCATTTTTACCGTCAATGGTTGATTAATTAATTGATTATTGAGTTACGATTCAATTGATTTGACCATTTTCTTGGCATTTTCCATTTTTCATATGCCATGCGGTCTTTATTCAAATTTCAATTATGTAGTTTTTCTGTTTTTTCCTGTGTCAGTTAGGTGAAAATTTTATAGAAATAAACGCCATTGTTAGGTTAAAATTATTAACTGTTTTTAACTTAACCTTTACATTTTGAAATGACTAAATGAATTAGCTCAAGAGGTGAGATATGACTTATCGGTAAGTTTATATTTATGTCAATCTAAAGCTATCGGTGTCAATCCTGTATTGTAATGTTCTACGGTATTACCTCTCGGTGGTCCTTAGGACGTTTTGACTTTTACAGTACTGCTCCCCCTAACTCTTTGTGAAACTGTCGTTAACATAACTGATTCAGTCCAACCACACTTGATTGTGATTTAGCCTACTATTCTGCGCCCTGGAGTAGCATCTGAACATCAAGGTGATATCGGTGCCAACAGTCCCGGTATAGAATAATCTTTGGACTTAAACGTGTGTAGGGAAAGCAAACCGTCTTTGTTGCTATCTCACTCAAAAATAGATTTTTCGCTTCACTCAAAATCCGTTTTTTGGGCTCAAGCCATGTCATCCTGATGGAAGTGTACCAGAGAATTAATGTATCATGGATTTTTTCCCCTTTTATCCAAGTGCCAAGGGCTTCGAGCAATATTTTAGTAAATGTCCTTACCAGAGATTCTATGATGAACTGGCTTCCTGCCCCCCTGGCAGGGAAGTCCTTGTGGACAAGAGGAATATCTCGAAGTGATCATTGAAGAACTACTCACCTGGTGGACAGATCATGCTGGTCTCGGAGACAGAACAAAGGTTAATATTCGAGTAGGAATATTATCAAGGCATAGGTGAGTATATAACATAAATACTTATATTATTCTTTTAGATCAGCCAGTAAAGAGGTAAATAAAGCTATAACAATCGTATATTTCTTAATAAGGAATAGGAGCGAAAGGAGACGCACATGGTAATAAAATAGACATTTTATTTTTAAGATTGCAAGTCATTATAGAGGTAATTACAATAATGATTATAGAATTTAATTACAGTAATAATGAATAATGTACATAGAAAATGAAAGACGGTGATCTCGAGTCTGAAAAGAAAAGTTTGCTTTTTAACAACACAAGTTCCCAGGGGAACGCCAATTTTTTTAAAGTTCAAAAAACACTCCATGTTCGAGAGCATGTGGCACGCGTGTAAAATTTCTATGACATTTCACCTTGATAAAAAACAGTCTATTAGAAAAACTAAGTGTCCATTAAATCACTATGTATCACGATAGAGTCAACACAGGCACCCGTAGAGTTAGAGTCCCAAATAACTCACTGTTCTATGCAGATTTCAGCAGCAGGTTTCATTACACTACCTGCAGCTACCACGAAATGCTTCACTTCGTGCACTTGTTTTGCATAGTGCTTGAAGAACACGCGCGATGATTTCCAGTCTGTAAAGCTCTTGAGGCTTCCGAAATCCATACTCTGGAAGAAATTCAGAGAAGAAGCGACTTTCCTAGGATCGTGACCTGCGGGTGTACTGTCAGGATCCGCTCTGCGAATGAAGTAAGTGATTTTTGCTCTTAGTTGTTTCAGTGACAGGTCGCTACCCGATGTTTCTCCTTTGAAGAGTTGTCTTCCACCAAAGTCTGAAGTTCTTCGAAGATAGACCTTAAGACTCTCCACTGGACATAGAGAGTCATCTTCCTTCAGGGGGCAGATTCTCCAAGGGCCCCATCTCTTGGTGGGTAGTTTATTCTTGGCGAGAAACATCGGATCGGGGAAGAGGGTAAGATCTCCCGTATCTTCTCTTGATAATGCCACTATTTCACTAATTCGGGCTCCCGAAGATAACTTTTTGAGTCAGGTCTTTCAGAGGGCACGAATCGTTGTCCAGGCTAGAAGCAAAATGGAGCACCTGGTCCAGGGACCTGGAGATAGGTTTTGGTGGAGGTGCTGGGCGTAGTCTAGCGCATGCCTTTGGCAGTTTATTGAAGATGTCACTGGACAGATCAATCTGGAAGGCGTATAGGAGTGGTCTAGTCAAGGCCGATTTACAGGTGGAAATCGTGTTGGCCGCTAAGCTTTGTCCATGAAGGTGAATGAAGAAGGATATGCAAAAATCAATGGTGATCTCCGTAGGATTTTTAGCCTTGACGAAGGAAACCCACTTTTTCCAGGAAGATTCGTACTGCCTTCTGGAAGGCTCTGTCTTGTACTCCTCGAGGAAGTCTAAGCTTTTCTTCGAGATCCCAAACCTTTTCTTTACGGCTAAGGAGAGAAAATCATGAGATGAAGGTCCCTGACTTTCAATGATGAAGCGAAGACAGTCGACTTCTGTACTTGTTGAGAGAGGACTGGGCCCGGTAGGGGAATCAGGGTGGGCCGCAGCTCCAGGACCAGAGGATACCAATTGCTCCGGGGCCACTTGGGAGCCACTAGGGCCGCTGTCCCTTTGAAGGTTCTCAGGATAGGACTTTCAGCAGAAGGTTGGGTGGAGGGAACAGGTAGATCTTGGACCCTCTGTTCCAATCCAGGGACATGGCGTCCACCGCATCTGCCTTGGGGTCCTCGTACGGGGCCACATATCGAGGAAGTTGATTGTTGTCGCTCGTCGCGAAGAGATAGATCTGAAGTTCCAGGACTTGGTGAGAGATGAAGGAGAATGATCTTGCGTCTAGAGACCATTCCGACTCTATTGGGCTTGTCCTTGATAGAGCATCCGCTGTCACGTTGCGGAATCCTTGTAGGTGAACTGCAGACAGGTGCCATTTCTTCCTTTCTGCCAAACGGAAGATAGGGAAAAGCACCTGATTTATCTTGGGCGATCTCGAGCCCTGACGATTGAGACATTTGACTACCACCGAGTTGTCCAGAGCCAGACGGATGTGGATCGAGGGAGGCGGGGAGAGTTTCTTCAGGGTGAGAAGAACCGCCATGGCCTCCAAGATGTTGATTTGAAACGTCTTGAAGAGGGGAGACCATGTTCCTTGAATCTCCTGTTGGTGGGAGTGACCTCCTCAACCCTCCAGTGAAGCGTCCGTGTGGATGTTGATCCATGGAGGCGGGTGTTGAAGAAGGATGGACCTTTTCAGGGCTTTTGCTTCTGACCACGGCTTTAAAAGTAAGCGAAGTCTATTCGGAAGCCGTCTCTTGAGGTGTCTTCGAGCGATGGATGCGAATCGTCTCCAGACTCCCACGGCATCCTTTAGCTGTGCGTGAAGCACTGGGTTTGTCACTGAGGCGAACTGTAGAGAGCCGAGAACTTGTTCCTGTTGGCGTCTTGAGATCCGTTTGGATTTTAGAAGCCTTCTGACAGACCCTGCTATTTCCTTCCTTTTCTTCGGTGGAATAGAAAGGCGGTGTGACTGAAGGTCCCAATGGATTCCCAACCATTGGAACTTCTGAGCTGGAGAGAGGCGAGATTTCTCGGCGTTTATCTTGAAACCCAGATGCTCTAGGAACTGGGTGACTTTGTTGCAGGCTCTCAGACAATCTTTGGGCGATGTCGACCAGACTAGCCAGTCGTCTAGGTAGGCCATCACTTGGACGCCCTGCAGACATAGTTGTTGGATGATCGCGTTTGCCAGCTTGGTGAAGATTCTTGAAGCCACGTTGAGCCCGAAGGGCATGGCCCTGAAGGCGTAACTTTTCCTTTTGAGTCGAAATCCTAGGTAGGAGGAAGCGTAGTGATTCATTGGAATGTGCCAGTAGGCATCCGCCAGGTCTATGGAGACCGAGTAGGCCCTGTGAGGCCGAAGGGTCCTTATTTGTTGCAGAGTCAGCATCTTGAATTTGTTGTTTGCAATGAACTTGTTGAGAGGGGACAAGTCTAGAATTACTCTGAGTTTGTCTGAGTCTTTCTTGGGAACGCAAAAGAGTCTCCCTTGGAACCTGGTTGACTTTACCCTCCTGATCACCTTCTTGTTCAAGAGCTCCAGGACATATTCTTCCAGGAGGGGGGTTGACTGCTGGAAGAATTGCTGGAAAGATGGGGGTGGTTGAGACCAGCTCCAGCCCATTCCTTTCTTGACGATGCTGTGTCCCCAAGGATCGAAGGTCCAACGATCCTGGAATTGGCGGAGTCTTCCTCCCACCGGAAGCACTTCATTGCTTCTGGTGTCCCGAGGGTTTGCCACCTCGGCCGCTAGCTCCCCTTCCTCCTCAGCCTCTGGAGGGACGGCGAGAAGAATCTCTGCCGGAGCCTCTGCCAGAGCCTCTACCTCTGAGACGAAAGGTAGTGGAATGTTGCTCATAGGCAGGGGTGAAGACTGGTGACTGCGACACCACCGGTTGGGGGACCAGTTGAAAGGTCTGCTGTGGCTGTGCAGCCACTTGGGGAGTAGCAGAACCCGGAAACTGACGTCTTGGTTGACATTGCTGGGGCCTAGGTTTTGAGGATTTCCTCTTAGGCTGAGGGCCTTCGTCCTTAGAGGACTTCCTCTTTCGGGACATGCCCCACTTGTGGAGAAGGTTCCGGTTCTCCACTATCTCTTTCACCAAGGCGGATGGGAAGAGATGTTTGCCCCAGATGTTCGAGGAAATCAGTCTCCGGGGTTCGTGTTTCACCGTTGCATTGGTAAACACGAATTCTCTACGGGCTCTGCGAGCCCTAGCGAAGCTGTATAAATCCTTGGTCACAGTCGCCAGGTGCGACTTTGCAAGGACCATGTAAAAGTCCGGGACTCTGGTGTCCCCGGCCATGAGTTCTAGCTGTACCTGATGTGACAGCGGCGAGTCTCTCCTTGGTATCCTGTTCCCTACGAAGGAGATGATCGTTCAGTCGTGGGAGGTCCTCGTTGAACTGACGACCAGCCACATCATGTTCTAGTTTCCCTACCGTGAAAGTAAGCTGGATGTCTTTCCAGTACCTGTCATCGGGGGGAAGAGTGAGGGAGAAGGGTCTGCACTCCTCCAATGCAGGGCAAGGTTTCCCTTCCTCCACAGCCTTCATGTCCGCTTGGAAGGCCTTTTCAACGAAGGGGAAGGACGCACTAGCTGGAGCAACAAAGGTTGGATGCTTTTTGCTCAGTGCTGGCATCTTGGAGTTTGTGGAACCCCGACTCTTCACTGCTTGAGCCAGCATAGCTTGGGCCTTTGCGAGATCAAACACTATCACTTCCTTAGGTTCGGTCTCTTCTTTTGAGGCTGGTTCGGACCTGAGTCGGACGTAACAGTCCGGATAAGCCTCGAAGTTCGGGAAGAACTCCACTTCTTCCAGAAGAATAGAGCCAACCCTTTCACTAATAAAGATTTTGCCAGTAGTGATTGGCATGTGCTCGGCGTATATCCAAGGGTTAGCTTCCGAGCAGTTGGGGAGGTCCTTAACCGAAATCTTTTTCGGTTGTTTGAAGCCGACGAGAGTCACCCGGAATTATTCCTGAGTCTCTCTCAGCTTCTTGTCCATGAGGGCTTCTAGCATCCTGAAGACCTCTTGAGTGGCCGATGGAAGAGGATCCGGGATGGCGGAAGTCGAAGGAACAGGTTCCTCGGATGTCACTGGGGTTACTGGGGGAGCTGGAGCGACCTCGTTCTCCGAATCAGAATATTCCACCTGATCTTCCTCATAGTCGAGCTCTTCGCCCATGAGGGTCTTCTCCATACCTTCTGACACCTCCGACATACGTTCCACGTCGTCGGAATCGATATGGCACGTACGCATGGACTGTGCCATGACAATGTCGGGTTTGACCACCAGTTGGACGGTGGGAATTTGTTCTTGAGGGATCACCGAGTCCTTGGATGCTTTCGGAAAATGCAAGGCCCTCATATCTTCATTGGAATATAAGGTCCAGAGGCGTTCTTTTGGAAGCCTCGCACCCATTTGCGCAGCTTCTCTCTAGCAGTGTCTCTTACCTCCGTGGTAGGAGGATTGTTGAACGCTTCGTCAAGGAGACTTTTGCAGACTGAACAGTTCTGCGGATTCCAAAATTTAAGGTCGCCTCTCTTGGCGGCGCAGCGGGTGTGGGTCCTGCACGCCTTGTGCCCGTAGAAGTCTGGGCATTTAACTCAACAGAAGTTACTCTCACACTTCACATACTCCTCCTGTAAAAGAAAGAGATCATGAGTACATGGAAGGCATAAGTATGACTTACATTACAGTACATTACTCTAGACTTAAGAATAACTTAATAGCATATTAATTATATATTCAAGATAGATGAGCAGGAAGGGAGGTAGATAGACATATACTTGTGAATCCCGCCCAGCCGGTTACCGTAACCTTATCCGTAGACAATTCCTTAGGACCCGAGGGTCCCAAATGAGGGAAAATCCGTATGGATGAGCCAAGCTAGGTTTCCTTAACCCTGGATAGGTACGGTCCTCGGACACCCCTTTAAGGGTATACTCGGACGCGAACGACCCCGACGCCAAAAAAAATTCTTGAAAAATCAGTTTTTGCAGTAACCTCCTTTTTTCTTTTGCCAAAAAAAACTTCAATGAATGCTTAAAACAACTGTAAAGATAAATACTACTCATCGGCAGAAAAACTATTTATTATAAATTTTTAAAAAAATTAAGTAGAAAAAAAAAAAGACCTGACATAAAAATTCATAAAAAAAAAGTTTATACATATATACACAAATCCTTTTAGGAATTGATTCTTGAATGTTTAGGACACATCTTGATGTATTTTGGATGAAGTCAGACCCATGGAGGTGAAGATCTGAAATGAGAAAAAAAGGGTAACTTTTTTTGGCCAAAAAAAATTGTCCAAATTTCATGAATTTTTTTGGGTACCCAAATAAAATAGGAAGTGGCTAATTTTTTTAGGGAATAAACATATGTTATCCTAAAATAGAAATATGTAAAAAAATCTTCATTATTTTGTAAATTACATTTATATCAGGGGCCATATCTAAAGGTAATTTTTTGAGTACTTGGAAATTTCGCAAAAAAATACATATATTTAATATATAATATGATATTTATGCAGGTAAAAATATACTAAAATATCACAAATTCTATAGGGAACAAGAATATATATAGATAGGGCAGCTTACGCTTCGGATATGTCCACAAAATGGCCGCCAACCACACTGACTCAGACTCCCTAATCTGCCACTTGAAATGTAGGAAGGGTATGTCAATTTCAAGGTGTTATTTACTAATCTAATTATTATTGGATATGCATAAAAATTGTATGGTGTGTTGCTGGATAATTGTCGATTATTTTACGACTATAAAATTAAAATTCTGACCCAAAAAAATTTTTTTGAAGGGAAATAAAATCGAAAAAAAAAAATGTAAAACAATATTTTAGCTAAAAAAATTTGATGCTATTCAATAAAAAAAAAAAGTAAACAAAATTTTCCGACAAATAAACATCTAGAGGAATCATTACTCTGTGATAGTTCCTTAGTACGTAGTAATTTTGAAAGAATTGGGAAAAAACGAAAAAATGGCAATCACCGGAAAATCGAACACATACCTATATATACGCCATATCTGGCTAAAAAAAGATAGGCATGGGTAGCCAGATCATCTAGAAACACTTTCCAACACTATAAAAATATAAGTTTTGCGACACTACTTGCCAATTCCTTACGGTAACATGACTAAGCAAAAAAATGCAAAACAAATAAAAAGGGGCACTCGTGGAAAAATGGCCATTCTAATATACGGCATTTCAGAAAAAAAAAATTTCAGCCACGTGCTAGGCAAACCATCAAGGCATATTTTCCGACAAATAAACATATAAATGAAATATTACTCTGTGATAGTTCCTTAGTACGTAGTAATTTTGAAAGAAATGGGAAAAAACGAAAAAATGGCAATCACAGGAAAATCGAACACATACTTATATATACGCCATATCTGGCTAAAAAAAAATAGGCATGGGTAGCCAGATCATCTAGAAACACTTTCCAACACTATAAAAATATAAGTTTTGCGACACTACTTGCCAATTCCTTACGGTAACATGACTAAGCAAAAAATTGCAAAACAAATAAAAAGGGGCACTCGCGGAAAAATGCCCAACATTCTAATATACGGCATCTCAGATAAAAAAAAAGACATGCACGTGTTAGCCCAACCATCAAGGCACACTTTCTAACACATAAACATGAAAAAAAAATCAATAATATACGGCAATTCCTTACTACGTAGTAAATTTTTACAAATATTGAAAAAAAAACAGAAATTGGCAACCGCAGTTAAATACCCAATATACCAATAACTACGTCGTATCTGACAAAAACAAAATCACGCATGGGTAGCCAGATCATCTAGACACACTTTCCAACATTAAAAAAGCAAAAGTTTTACGACACTATTTCGCAATATCTTACGGAAAAATGACTTGGCAAAAAAATTTAAAAAAATTAAAAAGGGACACTCGCGGTAAAATGCCCGACATTCTAATATACGACATCTCAGATAAAAAAAAAGACATGCACGTGTTAGCCCAACCATCAAGGCACACTTTCTAACACATAAACATGAAAAAAAAATGAATAATATACGGCAATTCCTTACTACGTAGTAATTTTTACAAATATTGAAAAAAAAACAGAAATTGGTAACCGCAGTTAAATACCCAATATACCAATAACTACGTCGTATCTGACAAAAACAAAGTCATGCATGGGTAGCCAGATCATCTAGACACACTTTCCAACACTAAACAAGCAAAAGTTTTACGACACTATTTGGCAATATCTTACGGAAAAATGACTTGGCAAAAAAATGAAAAAAAATGAAAAAGGGGCACTCGCGGTAAAATGGTCCTCGTGGTGATGAACGACATTTTAACTAAAAAAAAAAACATGCACATGGTAGCCAAACAATCCACCAAGACTTTCCACAACTGATAACCTATACAAGTTGCACCATTCTACGACAATTTCATAATACGTAATAACTTTGATAATTATGCAAACTACCTCAGAAGGGTAAACTCGGACGCGAACGACCCCGACGCGTCTCAGAAATCGGGGAAGGAGTACAGCTACAGCAATGCACATCTGGACACTACTAGAGCGTGTAGGGGAGACACCTCCTGCAGGTCGATCACCCACAAATTCAGTCACAGGGGTGAGTCACGTGAGAAAAACCTGTTTTTTTTTGACGCTCGGGGTCGCAAACGACCCACCGTACCTATCCAGGGTTAAGAGAGGAATTGTCCGCAGAGTGTAAAAGGATCTGAGACCGCTCAGAGCCTTGAGGGAGAGGGGAAAATAGGATAAACCCTTTAGTAATATGTAGGTTCCGGCAAGCGACTGCACTGAGATGCACAGAGTATGCTGGAAATGTTGTAATGTGCAACCATACAGCATAGCCACTATATTAGCTGGTATAACAATACCTATATGGAGGTGGCCAGGCTATCTGGCTGCATCAGATTGACTGCTGGCATGATGCCGGCAGCCGAGGAAGGGGTACATGTCCCTTAGCGCCTCATTAGGGGGCGCCGGCAGACCGACAGCACGCCGGAGACCGGGCCTGCGGGGTGGAAAACATCAAGGAGGACACACTGAGCAACCGAGAAGGACAACACCACAGTCGCAACCGCTGGCACAGTGACGGATCGCCGGCAGGGGCGGCGGGCTCTGGCAGCCGGCGGCTGACGGCATGGTGAACCTTAGTTCAACTCATAAGATAAATATATGTGAAGGGTGGATACCTAGAATGCCGGCAGGTGGGCGGCAGTCTCCGGCAGTCGGCCGGCTGTCGCTAGGTAAACCAGGGTAAATATAAGGGGTGGGACGTTGGCGGTATGTCGATGGAAGGCGGCAGCCTCCGGTAGGCGGTAGGCTGACGTCCAAGAGGGGAGGTATCTTATGAATAGAGGTCACCTGAGGTAGTGGCGGCTGTCGCTGGCAGTAGAGGCGGCAAGGGACCGGCACCATGATAGAAAGAGAGAGAGAAAGGTAAGGAGGGAAGGGAGGGGTAATATCCTATACCCCGCCGGCATCCCTCCGGAGAGAGTGCACTCATGATAGGAGTAGGTACTCCTAACATCCAGCAGCAGTGGGCCGGCAGACGATAGGGAGCCTGAGGTAACCCAAGGGAGGGATAGAGAGCACTCAAAGAGGGGGCATCCTACGCCGGCAACCACCCTTATAGAACGCTAAAAAGGGTATGTGTACCAAAGTGGCTAGCTCAGCAAAAGAACAAGGCTAGCCCTACTACTCCACCCAAGTGAGGAGTTGTAGGACCGAGGACAGGGGTGTGTAGGCAGGCCTACACCAAAGGGATAGAGTGGGGATGGGAAGTAGGGGTCTTCTTAAAGTGGGTAGACTTTGTATGAGAGAGGCCACCAAGGCAAGGGAGAACACTCCCTAACCTAGCATAGGTAGCACAGATCAGGTACAGTACTGATGTACTGTCCTAAACTATAACAAGGCAGAATCTACCCCCAGAGCCTAACCTAGATTAGGAGGACCAACTCCTAGGCTAGGAAGGCCTGGAAAGACACATCGCTAGTTGGAGGGAGGAAGGAATAACCCAACCAAGTGCAACTGAGGAGGGGGAGAGCCCTTCCTAAGGTCTCAAGCATGACCCTAAGGGGATGTCATTCCCTTTGGGTAGGCTGAGAAGCAATAAATACTCTGGGTACAGTCAAGATTCTCCCCATTATAGAATAAGGGAGAAGCAAGGTTACCCAGAGGGAATTACCCGTAGGTAAGGGGAATAGGAAGCATACAAGGGTTCCTATATTAGGTTAAGAGGGGGATGGTACACGTATGGTCCCCGAAGGCGAAAACACTTACATCACAGTAACTAGTATGTTTAACAATGCCTAAATCTTCATAACTTAACTTAGGAACACTTATATATATCATGCAGTAATATGAGCACTAGGGGGTAGGCTAGCGATCTAGTATGGGGTCGGTCATCGACCGTTGACTAACGAGCGCTAAAACACGATATAATAACTTCCTAGCTATGAAGTCTAAATAACTAATAAAATTAATTAGTTAAATGACCAGAGAAGGCTGTTCTGGCTAACTAAATAAAGCATGCAACAAGAACAGCGACGCCATTGTGGCGCGTCCGGTATCGGCACAGCTCCGCCACAAAACACAATATTTTACGAAAAGTAGAAGTTACTTTACAGCCAGAGCTTATTTAAACAATACTAGGACCTGGTACTCAACTTTCCAGAAGAAGGTGAGGCTGAAGGCTGCAACATAACGGCGATGTAAGCAGATAAAGAGGCACTTGGGAAAAATCCAACTTAGCGTAGGAGCTACAGACGAAAGGATGGGGACGGACGTGATGTCATTTAGCAATGGCGCCCGTTTGTTTACGTCTCGAGTACCAAAAGTAGCCACGGATGAGAGTAACTTTGGAACGGCTCCTCAGTTACTTAGCACATTTCCATATCGAAGTGTTAACCCTATATGGGGGGCAGGTAGCTATGTGGCGTGTTAATACATGCGTCCCCTGTTGATATACGATATCCTAGAGGGAAACCTTTAGGGTACTCGCACCAGAAGTTAGAATTCTGTGATAACCTTTAGTTTAATTCTCTGGGAATATCCACTGTAGTTAAATATACCCTAGGAAGCTACTGAAGGAACCTTCCATCAGGACAACATAGCTTGTGCCCAAAAAAACATTTACATGTTGTTGTTGTTGGCCAACACTTGTTGTTGGAGCATTTATAATTGTGGTCCTACATGCACCATTTGATATATTCACGAATCTACATAAATGGACTTTATATGTATATATGCAATAAATCTTAATGTAAATTTAAATAAATTTATATGAAAACTGTTTAGATATATAAATAATTATAGATCTAGGGTCTTCCTAACCAAAACTGTACCAATATTCCAAACAATGTAGTTGAATCCAATTATGAAATAACTTGAACCTCTTTCAGTGCTTTGAAGCTTTCTAATACACACTAAAGCTGTCACAGGAAAAGTACTACCTAGCGCTGCGTCTTGGAAAAACACTACCTAGCGCTGCGTCTAGGAAAAGTACTACCTAGCGCTGCGTCTGGGAAAAGCACTATCTAGTGCTGCGTCTAGGAAAAGTACTACTTAGCGCTGCGTCTAGGAAAAATACTACCTAGCACTGCGTCTGGGAAAATTATTACCTAGCGCTGCATCTAGGAAAAGTATTACCTAACTTTATAATAGACCAACACTTGGGGTGTATGTATGATAGCAGCAGCCAGTGTGTATTATTAAGGCTAACTTAGAATACAGCAGCGTAAGGGGGGTCGCTGGGGGCCTACAGCCCCCTCCCCCTTAGGTAAGTAGCTATGGACATGGCTTGAAGGCTAGATAAGGGGGGGGGAAGTTGAGGCTATTTGATGTCCATTTTTAATCCACTCCAGAGTCTAGAGTACACATGCATCTAAGTTCAAGTAATTTTTGAAACCATCTGTAACTAATCTCGTGTTAACACGATTTTTTGGCTGCACAATATGTAAAAATTATCATAGATATTTTGGACATCTGGTTCTGATAACTTTATTAGTTATTTTACATATTCAAAACTATTCTTGCTTTAACCCTGGATAGGTACGGTGGGTCGTACGCGACCCCGAGCGTCAAAAAAAAAGAGGTTTTTCTCACGTGACTCACCCCTGTGACTGAATTTGTGGGTGATCGACCTGCAGGAGGTGTCTCCCCTACACGCTCTAGTAGTGTCCAGATGTGCATTGCTTTAGCTGTACTCCTTCCCCAATTTCTGAGACGCGTCGGGGTCGAGCGCGACCGAGTTTACCCTTCTAAGGTAATTTGCATAATTATCAAAGTTATTACGTATTATGAAATTGTCGTAGAATGGTGCAACTTGTAAAGGTTATCAGTTGTGGAAAGTCTTGGTGGATTGTTTGGCTACCATGTGCATGATTTTTTTTTTTAGTTAAAATGTCGTTCATCACCACGAGGACCATTTTACCGCGAGTGCCCCTTTTTCATTTTTTTGCCAAGTCATTTTTCCGTAAGATATTGCCAAATAGTGTCGTAAAACTTTTGCTTGTTTAGTGTTGGAAAGTGTGTCTAGATGATCTGGCTACCCATGCGTGACTTTGTTTTTGTCAGATACGACGTAGTTATTGGTATATTGGGTATTTAACTGCGGTTGCCAATTTCTGTTTTTTTTCAATATTTGTAAAAAATTTTACGTAGTAAGGAATTGCCGTATATTATTCATTTTTTTTTCATGTTTATGTGTTAGAAAGTGTGCCTTGATGGTTGGGCTAACACGTGCATGTCTTTTTTTTATCTGAGATGCCGTATATTAGAATGTTGGGCATTTTACCGCGAGTGCCCCTTTTTCATTTTTTTTCATTTTTTTGCCAAGTCATTTTTCCGTAAGATATTGCCAAATAGTGTCGTAAAACTTTTGCTTTTTTAGTGTTGGAAAGTTTGTCTAGATGATCTGGCTACCCATGCGTGACTTTGTTTTTGTCAGATACGACGTAGTTATTGGTATATTGGGTATTTAACTGGGGTTGCCAATTTCTGTTTTTTTTTTCAATATTTGTAAAAATTTACTACGTAGTAAGGAATTGCCGTATATTATTGATTTTTTTTTCCTGTTTATGTGTTAGAAAGTGTGCCTTGATGGTTGGGCTAACACGTGCATGTCTTTTTTTTTATCTGAGATGCCGTATATTAGAATGTTGGGCATTTTTCCGCGAGTGCCCCTTTTTATTTGTTTTGCATTTTTTTGCTTAGTCATGTTACCGTAAGGAATTGGCAAGTAGTGTCGCAAAACTTATATTTTTATAGTGTTGGAAAGTGTTTCTAGATGATCTGGCTACCCATGCCTATCTTTTTTTTAGCCAGATATGGCGTATAAATAGGTATGTGTTCGATTTTCCGGTGATTGCCATTTTTTCGTTTTTTCCCATTTCTTTCAAAATTACTACGTACTAAGGAACTATCACAGAGTAATGATTCCTCTAGATGTTTATTTGTCGGAAAATTTTGTTTACTTCTTATTTGATTGAATATCATCAAATTTTTTTAGCTAAAATATTATATTGTTTCACATTTTTGTTTTTTTTTTCAATTTTATTTCCCTTCAAAAAAATTTTTTTGGGTCAGAATTTTAATTTTATAGTCGTAAAATAATCGACAATTATCCAGCAACCCACCATACAATTTTTATGCATATCCAATAATAATTAGATTAGTAAATAACACCTTGAAATTGACATACCATTCCTACATTTCAAGTGGCAGATTATTGAGTCTGAGTCAGTGTGGTTGGCGGCCCTTTTTATGGACATATCCGAAGCATAAGTTGCCCTATCTATATATATATTCTTGTTCCCTATAGAATTTGTGATATTTTGGTATATTTATACCTGCATAAATATCATATTATATATTAAATATATGTATTTTTTTACGAAATTTCTAAGTACTCAAAAAATTACGTTTAGATATGGCCCCTGATATAAATGTAATTTACAAAATAATGAAGATTTTTTTACATATTTCTATTTTAGGATAACATATGTTTATTCCCTAAAAAAATTAGCCACTTCCTATTTCATTTGGGTACCCAAAAAAATTCATGAAATTTGGACAAATTTTTTTGGCCAAAAAAGTTACCCTTTTTTTCTCATTTCAGATCTTCACCTCCATGGGTCTGACTTCATCCAAAATACATCAAGATGTGTCCTAAACATTCAAGAATCAATTCCTAAAAGGATTTGTGTATATATGTATAAACTTTTTTTTTATGAATTTTTATGTCAGGTCTTTTTTTTCTACTTAATTTTTTAAAATATTTATAATAAATAGTTTTTCTGCAGATGAGTAGTATTTATCTTTACAGTTGTTTTAACCATTCATTGAAGTTTTTTTTGGCAAAAAAAAAAAGAGATTACTGCAAAAACTGATTTTTCAAGAATTTTTTTTGGCGTCGGGGTCGTTCGCGTCCGAGTATACCCTTAAAGGGGTGTCCGAGGAGCGTACCTATCCAGGGTTAATAAGCAGCTATAACCCAACGTGAGATACAGAAAAGGAAAGGGTATTATTGTAGTGAATTACAGGGCAATGCAACCTAGGAAAAAACAATTTATCTTATAGAAAAAAATTATGCTCTCTTCGAAAATGACACTCGTTCCCGTCGCAAATGAATAGTCTCAGAAATATATATACATCTATATCCTACAATAATGGGGGACCCCCAGTGGGAACTTGGGGTTTTGGGTTGGGAAAACATACTGGGGAAACGATATATAAACGTAAAACAAGCCTTTTCTTCTCTATACATTACCTTCTTGGTTGTATAATAAACGGAGGAAAAGACAAAACAGTATAACTGGATAAACTTTGGAGGCGCCATTGCAAAGGCTATGTCTCATGAAAAAATACAGTAACCAAAACTGCCAATGTGTGATGTAGATCAAATGTTAGTGTATCATGCTAACATTAGCAGTGTTTTTCATTTAATTTTTCTCATTCCACTTGCCGGTTCTAGTCGCTCTTGTACGTTCGTTTGTACATAGCAGGTTTCGTCTTTCTGCGCAAAAAAACCTGCCTCCCTGCGCAGAGACTTTTCTTCCACCAATAGGATTTCTTCTTCTCTAATTGTGAAATGTAACTATCCATCTCTCTACCAGCTCTGTTCAAGTCTATTACCTGATTAGTTATGTAATACCCTCATATACGTATTACATTTGACCATAGTATTAGTCGTTTTATTATCCGATACCTTAGAAAATCACCTTATTTTATATACTCACCAAATATTATTTATCATATATACCATTTTATCTTCATATATTACTTTTATACATTTTGTTATTACATTGTCACTCCAAGATTTCACATAAATAATTGCTTTGGACAAGTTTCCCATGCTGTTCATTCATGTTAACTCTCTAGACTCCGTTTCTTTTCCGTTAACCAATCACGAACCCATACGTATGTAAAGTTTACACAGGAGGGTTAATATTTCCCTACCCCCACCTTCCAACAATCCCTTTTCCTTGGAATTCTTTGCCTAAGTCAGATCTTTGTTAGTTCAAGTGACGTCTTTTTGCGTATTTTTTTTTATCCAAGTTTTAGAAAAGAGTAACGCCTTCAGTAATCCATACTTGAAAGTATTTTGGTGAATTCCAATGTTGATAATTTTCCTAAATCTTGTAATGTAATATACCAACTTTTACAGTGTTCCAAGTACATTACTAAACTAAAGCAAAGCAGTTAAGTCGCCACGGACTCGGTCACAACACCCCCCTGACCCACAAGTTAGGTTGTCACGGTCATAAAAGTAAGTCATTAATTTCTTTAACTTTAATGTTAGTTTTACTCTATTTTGTTAGAGTGCGAAGATCAATATTACCGCTTGCCAGTGCATACGACGTTCATGTTTTATTTTCCTGTGATCGCAAGTGAGGAACAGTAACCATTATATTTAACGTTGGTAATGTTAGCGTGCGCGGCTCAACATTACCGCTTGCCAGTACATACGAGCTTGATGTTCTATTTTCATGCAAGCGAAGCGAGCTAATGGCGAAACAAGAACCATTATATATAATGTTATCGTAACAGTACTAACGTTATCGTAACATGAGTGAAGTGATATAACAAAGGGCATTATATAGGATTTGTGACCTGGGAACCTCTAGGTTAGATTAGGTGGGTTTGTTAGTTTCTGTACCCTCTTTGTACTTTTTTACATATAGTGTAAAGGGTATATGAAAAATTCTTTAACCCTGGATAGGTCAATGGGTCGTTCGCGACCCCGAGCGTCAAAAAAAAACAGGTTTTTCTCACGTGACTCACCCCCGTGACTGAATTTGTGGGTGATCAACCTGCAGGAGGTGTCTCCCCTACACGCTCTAGTAGTGTCCAGATGTGCATTGCTGTAGCTGTACTCCTTCCCCAATTTCTGAGACGCGTCGGGGTCGAGCGCGACCGAGTTTACCCTTCTAAGGTAATTTGCATAATTATCAAAGTTATTACGTATTATGAAATTGTCGTAGAATGGTGCAACTTGTATAGGTTATCAGTTGTGGAAAGTCTTGGTGGATTGTTTGGCTACCATGTGCATGATTTTTTTTTTAGTTAAAATGTCGTTCATCACCACGAGGACCATTTTACCGCGAGTGCCCCTTTTTCATTTTTTTTCATTTTTTTGCCAAGTCATTTTTCCGTAAGATATTGCCAAATAGTGTCGTAAAACTTTTGCTTGTTTAGTGTTGGAAAGTGTGTCTAGATGATCTGGCTACCCATGCGTGACTTTGTTTTTGTCAGATACGACGTAGTTATTGGTATATTGGGTATTTAACTGCGGTTACCAATTTCTGTTTTTTTTCAATATTTGTAAAAATTACTACGTAGTAAGGAATTGCCGTATATTATTCATTTTTTTTTTCATGTTTATGTGTTAGAAAGTGTGCCTTGATGGTTGGGCTAACACGTGCATGTCTTTTTTTTTATCTGAGATGCCGTATATTAGAATGTCGGGCATTTTACCGCGAGTGCCCCTTTTTCATTTTTTTTCATTTTTTTGCCAAGTCATTTTTCCGTAAGATATTGCCAAATAGTGTCGTAAAACTTTTGCTTTTTTAGTGTTGGAAAGTGTGTATAGATGATCTGGCTACCCATGCGTGATTTTGTTTTTGTCAGATACGACGTAGTTATTGGTATATTGGGTATTTAACTGCGGTTGCCAATTTCTGTTTTTTTTCAATATTTGTAAAAATTTACTACGTAGTAAGGAATTGCCGTATATTATTGATTTTTTTTTATGTTTATGTGTTAGAAAGTGTGCCTTGATGGTTGGGCTAACACGTGCATGTCTTTTTTTTTATCTGAGATGCCGTATATTAGAATGTTGGGCATTTTTCCGCGAGTGCCCCTTTTTATTTGTTTTGCATTTTTTTGCTTAGTCATGTTACCGTAAGGAATTGGAAAGTAGTGTCGCAAAACTTATATTTTTATAGTGTTGGAAAGTGTTTCTAGATGATCTAGCTACCCATGCCTATTTTTTTTTTAGCCAGATATGGCGTATATATAAGTATGTGTTCGATTTTCCTGTGATTGCCATTTTTTTCGTTTTTTCCCATTTCTTTCAAAATTACTACGTACTAAGGAACTATCACAGAGTAATGATTCATTTATATGTTTATTTGTCGGAAAATGTGCCTTGATGGTTTGCCTAGCACGTGGCTGAAATTTTTTTTTTCTGAAATGTCGTATATTAGAATGGCCATTTTCCCACGAGTGCCCCTTTTTATTTGTTTTGCATTTTTTTGCTTAGTCATGTTACCGTAAGGAATTGGCAAGTAGTGTCGCAAAACTTATAATTTTATAGTGTTGGAAAATGTTTCTAGATGATCTGGCTACCCATGCCTATCTTTATTTTTTAGCCAGATATGGCGTATATATAGGTATGTGCTCGATTTTCCTGTGATTGCCATTTTTTCGTTTTTTCCCCTTTCTTTCAAAATTACTACGTACTAAGGAACTATCACAGAGTAATGATTCATTTAGATGTTTATTTGTCGGAAAATGTGCCTTGATGGTTTGCCTAGTACGTGGCTGAATTTTTTTTTCTGAAATGCCGTATATTAGAATGTTAGCCATTTTTCCGCGAGTGCCCCTTTTTATTTGTTTTGCATTTTTTTGCTTAGTCATGTTACCGTAAGGAATTGGCAAGTAGTGTCGCAAAACTTATATTTTTATAGTGTTGGAAAGTGTTTCTAGATGATCTGGCTACCCATGCCTATCTTTTTTTTTGCCAGATATAGCGTATATATAGGTATGTGTTCGATTTTCCGGTGATTGCCATTTTTTCGTTTTTTCCCAATTCTTTCAAAATTACTACGTACTAAGGAACTATCACAGAGTAATGATTCCTCTAGATGTTTATTTGTCGGAAAATTTTGTTTACTTCTTTTTTGATTGAATATCATCAAATTTTTTTAGCTAAAATATTATATTTTACATTTTTTTTTCAATTTTATTTCCCTTCAAAAAAATTTTTTTGGGTCAGAATTTTAATTTTATAGTCGTAAAATAATCGACAATTATCCAGCAACCCACCATACAATTTTTATGCATATCCAATAATAATTAGATTAGTAAATAACACCTTGAAATTGACATACCCTTCTTACATTTCAAGTGGCAGATTAGGGAGTCTGAGTCAGTGTGGTTGGCGGCCATTTTGTGGACATATCCGAAGCGTAAGTTGCCCTATCTATATATATTCTTGTTCCCTATAGAATTTGTGATATTTTGGTATATTTTTACCTGCATAAATATCATATTATATATTATATATATGTATTTTTTTACGAAATTTCTAAGTACTCAAAAAATTACCTTTAGATATGGCCCCTGATATAAATGTAATTTACAAAATAATGAAGATTTTTTTACATATTTCTATTTTAGGATAACATGTGTTTATTCCCTAAAAAAATTAGCCACTTCCTATTTCATTTGGGTACCCAAAAAAATTCATGAAATTTGGACAAATTTTTTTTGCCAAAAAAAGTTACCCTTTTTTTCTCATTTCAGATCTTCACCTCCATGGGTCTGACTTCATCCAAAATACATCAAGATGTGTCCTAAACATTCAAGAATCAATTCCTAAAAGGATTTGTGTATATATGTATAAACTTTTTTTTTATGAATTTTTGTCAGGTCTTTTTTTTTCTACTTAATTTTTTAAAATATTTATAATAAATAGTTTTTCTGCAGATGAGTAGTATTTATCTTTACAGTTGTTTTAAGCATTCATTGAAGTTTTTTTGGCAAAAGAAAAAAGGAGGTTACTGCAAAAACTGATTTTCCAAGAATTTTTTTTGGCGTCGGGGTCGTTCGCGTCCGAGTATACCCTTAAAGGGGTGTCCGAGGAGCGTACCTATCCAGGGTTAAAAGATACATGATAATATTACCATATCATTGCTAACGTTAGTAATGCCACCGCAACGTTGGTAACGCTGTGTATAACCATAACGTTGGTAACGCTGGCACCACATTGTGGGGTTGGGCTTTCCCAGCTAACGTTCTGGGGAGCATCTATTGTAATGGAACAGAAACCAGATTCTTTTCAACCTTAATAGCACACATTTTAAATGAAAAAATACTCGCCCTACTTAGAGATCTCTTGATTGGGAATATACTCCAGCACACTATTCTATCTGATTTCTCTTTCTCTTTTTACTTTCAAGTTTTTATAGTTTATATAATAAAGATTTATTTTAATGTTAGCATTGTTCTTGAACTTCTCTTGTGGTTTTTCCTTATTTCCTTTCCTTACTGGGTTATTTTCCTTGTTGGAAACCTTTATCAATGATTCTATCCTGTAAAACCTTGTGGCTTGACTTATTGTTTTCTTCCCTTTGTGTTGGTGGTGGTACACAACCTTTTAATTTTGCATCCCCAAAAAACAGATTATTTACATCTCCAAATTCCTGCAATTTGAGGCTTCAATGACCATTGCAGAGATGGGCACAGAGTGTTCAATTGTTATAAATCTTTCTGAGAATGCTAATCCTCATCCTCAAAACCTACAAGTTACTTCAAACGCTGTTTTTCCTGTTCCCTACAGGACCTACAAGATCCGGTTGTATACAATTTTAGGTATTTGGAGTATCACACTTACTTCTTGAGCGCGAACTTCTTTCGATTATCAGGCGAAAATGGAAGACACAAGTAGGTCTCCAAATCTCATCTCAAAGCCAGAATAGTCTGGCACTCTGGGAGTTGTTCTTGTGTGTGATTTCCTTATGAAATGTGGTTTCTCTTATGTAATTACTTGGTTTCAAACGTCTTTACAAGTTAAAGTATATAGTTTCAGTAAAATACCATTACTAAGAGCATTCCATTCACATCAGGAACACCTCTTATTTTCTTCTGTGGAGATTTAGGAATCCTATTTTGAATAACTTTAGCTGCGTAGTGAAGGGAACTATAACACTGACGCAACACGCGGAATTAGTTCTAAATCTAAAATAAAGTAAAATAACGCTTACAGTACACCTTGGGGGCTTTACTGAAAACACTACTCTTTTCCCAGAATTTATCTTAATCATTGAATGGAATAATCTAGATTATTAAAAGATCGGCTTCAGTTGGATGACTTGACCAACATGAGACAAATTAGTCCCTCCCAGAAACCCTTTAAAAAAGAAACACTCTAAAAGAGGAAACTGCATCTGGCATAATGATGAGTCATATTATCATGCATTGTTTCTATTACTGCCAATTCATCTTGTTTAGCTGCTTTTAACACATTAAAAAGGACAGTTAACTTTCCATGTGTAACCTATAGGTTAAAAGCATTCAACATATAGATATCAATATATGCATTTATCCTATTATAGCCTTTAATATCTCACTACTTTGTACTTTAAGCAAAAAGTTTAAGGGAAATCAGTAGTTATAATGTTAATTATATTAGAATTAATAATATTTTTATATCAAAACTGTTAGAGGATCCCTTCGTCTACCATTACCGAGAGAAGTTCTGGTCGTATCCTTTCTGCAACTGATAGAGGATCTCAATCTACCATTATTGAGAGAAGAAGAAATAAACAATTAAGATAACATATTGTGAGAACAGTAGCAACTTAAAATAGATCTTTCATATATAAACTATAAATCTTTAAATAAAAGTAATAAGATAAAATGCTGTGCCCCAGTGTATCCTTAAGATATGTGTATTGTGTTATAGATGATAATGCAGTATTTATTTCATTTCTCATATTTATTAAATTTTTCATATGATTAAAATTAAAATATATCTAAAATTCTGCCTATTTAATGCTTTTATGATTATATTTAATAAAAAAATTCTGAATAAAATCCATTCTTGATTCATTCTTTAATATTTAAATATATCTTTGTGATTAGTATTCCACTTTCTTGAATAACAAACAGATCACCTACGGGCCAACCAAGGGAAAGGCCCGTGCCAACAACAAGTGTTGGCTTTAATACCTCAACAACAACAACAACAACAATAACAAACAATAACGTAAATTTACATATACACTTTTTATGGAGTACAGATCAACATCTGCTCCTAATAATACCTATTGTAGCATCACTTCACTGATCAATTTTTACCGGCTGTCTACGCTAGAACCTGTCTCTTACACAAGGTAAGGCAATCAACACACTCGCATTCACTGTGAATCTGTGATCCTCCTTTAGCACTCCTTATGTAACATGTACCAGATCGACTTATGTGCTATCTTACCAGGGCTGAAACTCATGCATATGTCATATGGCTATCATCTTGAATGCTGCTGCTTTTTCACTTAGATTACCT
This sequence comes from Palaemon carinicauda, assembly GCF_036898095.1. Taxonomy (NCBI): domain Eukaryota; kingdom Metazoa; phylum Arthropoda; class Malacostraca; order Decapoda; family Palaemonidae; genus Palaemon; species Palaemon carinicauda. Next base: position 534,697 of record NW_027170666.1, read on the forward strand.
TAAAACTTTTTCCTTTCCTTAAATTTTAGGCTAGTAAAACCGAGATTACCTTGAAACCATGAAAATTACCTCACACTAATGTAAATACCTTAAAAGTTTAAACCTTGTTCCTTACTCACTTAAAATCATATCATCCTTCACAAATAGATTAACTGGAGTAAAAAAGCAGTAGGTCTAGCTTGTGTTAATAGATTCTCTTAGTTCGTCTTCTCTTCCTTTCCCTGCTTCTTTTGCTGTCTCTAGGGACCCTTCTGTTATTCTTAATGTCCATCTATTGTTTGTCATTCTCATTATATGTCCTCTCCATGTCCATTTCTTCATCTTGTTGTTTGAATACCCTCTACTTTAGTTTGTTCTCATAGTATCCATGTTGCTCTTTTAGTGTCTCTTAGTCTTACTCCTATCAATAGTCTTTCCATAGCTTTTTGAGTTGTAACTAGTTCGTGTTCTAAGGCTTTAGTAAGGATCCAAGTTTCTGATACACATGGTAGGCCTAATACTTGTAGGGCCATTTCGTTAAACAGTTCACTTCTTTAGAGAAAGTGGCATTTTACATCTCATAATTACATTTTGTTTACTTAAGCTGATATCTTAAGCTTGTCAAAGTCATTTGCCATGTTTCAGATAATGCTCATATTGAAAAATGTTTCTCATTTATCAATTGGAATTATTTGGTTACCAATAGACTCAATATTTCCTTAAACACAATTCATAACATCCTTGGTATCCATGGTCTTTTTCTGCTAATCTCTTCAATTCCAGATTATAAAGTTTGAAATGTCTTGATTCACTATATGGTCAAATATTTTGTTCAGCTCACTGTAATATATACATCTTATCTGCTGTGAGTTGCATTCCTTGGTGGCGTGATTTACTGAATATTACCTGCACTCTATATCATCAGTCTTGAACTTTCAATCTTCTTTAGTCAACCACTACTTTAGCTCATCTTTATCAGATTCAAGAAAAGACAATCTTGTCCAGTCTCATCTACTTTTAATTATCTAAAATAATATTTAATTATTTTTTACGCATTTTATTACACTACATCAAGTTTAGGCATATAGCTAGAGCAGAATCATTTGTGCATTTGGGAACTTATAAATAATTATAGTGATGAATAATAAGCAGTGAACGTAAGAAGGGCATAGACGCCTGGTTATGTTAGGTGGGAAAATTGAGTTAGGTGGTGTTTTTTGTCTGTATCTCTCTCTTAAGGGGACCACCAGCTATGTTCTGCCTTTATTAGCTAATGATTCAAAATACACAATATCTATATATATTTTAGTCATATATAATACTTTTATTATATATAAATTTCAAGTCATTTTATCCAAAACTTTTTTTTATTTACTAGCTAAAGTTAAAAATTACTAATCGATTTACACTGGCTGCCTATTAAAGTGAGAATTGAATTTAGAATATGTACAATAACCCACCAAGTTATTGTAATGGCAGAAATGCTTCATTTAACTGAATGGTAATCCCCTGATGATTATTGGACCTATAAACGAATTGGTCTGATAGCCACACCTGGTTGAGATGGTGTAGGATCGAGTGTGCATATGCAGAGGTGTAGAGAGATGTAACAAAGGAGTAGTTGTCTGCGGTCGAGAGTTTTTGATTGAGCTCAAAAGCTAAACAAAGGCGTAGTTGTGTGAGCCTCGGGCATAGCTGTGCGAGGTAAGTTCAGAGCGCACTCTTCAAGTCGACAACAATCAGTGTAGAGGGGTAACGGTGTTGCTCTTCTTATTATTATGTGAAACTCTTATTTTCTCCCTTGTGTTTTGATGACATTTGATATTGTGTATTGTGGTTATTTATTTTTTTAAATGCAATAACAGAATTATCATGTAAGGTTACGATAATTTTGCCAGTATTGAAATTGCTTCATGCTGAGCTTACATGTGGTTGGAATTGTGCCACCAACCATAAGTTAAGATGTGCAATATTATTCCCAGATGTGTGCAAGTGTTTATTCTTGAGTTGCTAGGCTAACTGTGCAGCGTAACCAGTAGGATAGGTAAGAGTAGAGTATAGCCTAGGCTACGAATTGCATGTTGTTTGACATAGGATCGTTGTCCTGAATGAAGACTTTGTATTACAGGGTATCAGTTTGGAGTAGCCTACCTGTCATGTACTAGCACTTGTAGAAGTAAGAAAAAAAAAAGACCCAGGGAATCAGCCTTTCCCTCAACCTTCACCACAAACCAAGATCCGTCCTTTTCCACATCAAGTGTAAGTTTAACCTTAAGACTAGTCTTAGAGTATTAGCCTATACCTATGATGTACACGGTATTAGCCTATGCCAAGGCTTGGTTTGTTTTAGATAGGCTAGCCAAGAGTAAGTTGATTGTCCTAAATTGAATGGTAGCCTCCGAACGTAAGTCAGGACAATTGACGAAGGTAAGAGTTTAATGAAAACGGATTTTGAGCGAAGCGAAAAATATATTTTTGGACTCAGGCCATGTCATTCTGATGGAAGTTCCTTCATTAGTAGCTTCCTAGGTTATATTTGACTACAGTGATATATCCCAGAGAATTTACCAAAGGTATACAGAATTCTAACTCCTGGAGCGAATATCCCTTTAAATTGGATATCGCGAAATCAGAGGACGTATTCTTGACACGTCTCATAGCTATCTACATCCCTAATAGCGTTTCCTCTTCGAGGGGCAAGTGGAAAGAATATAGGAGAGTCGTTAAGAGGCGACACTCCTACCGTACTGTAAATAGTGCGCCAAATCGCCACCGTGCAGCGCCCTCAAGCCATTCTTTGTAGCTTTGTAGGTGTTACAGATGCGGTACCATAGGGAGGGATTCATTATCCTTTTATCAAAAAGAGGATGGGTTCATCAGGACAACATGGCTACCTCACCCAAAAATAGATTTTTCGCTTCGCTCAAAATCCGTTATTTTGGGCTCAGGCCATGTCGTCCTGATGGAATTCTACCAGAGCATTAATGAATCTGTGGATTTTAAATAGTGCTGTTTATCTCGAAGTAACTTTTTCCTATTTGATCTTCTTGACCTAGAGACACTTGATGTTACCGTTATACACCCATCAACTGATCATAAAGTATGTCAGCTCTTCCTGCCCCCTACAGGGAAGAGTCTGGGTAAACTCTAGGAAAAAACCCGAGGATTTTGACTTCAAGGAACAATCTAGCAAACAGTTTGTATATTAGTGTCCTCATATACGTAAAGGATAGTTTGTACTTATATGGTATAGATCTGTATAGGTTACTGATACCTCCCAAGCCTGGATATAGAGAGACAGATAGGTTTATATACGTGTAGGAAACCTAATTAAGTAAGATAAACAGTTTAGTACAATTATTTCTTACCTGTTTGCTTGGAACAGTCGAAACCTTAGTTCCCCAATATATTATTAATAGAATCAAGGATGCTCTGACATTATTTTTAAACTAGAATATTTGAGGCGAAAGAGACGCAAAGATTCCTTCTATTGTTTATTACAAAAATAGAAATCATGGTTGTATTCAATTACGTTTTACGCTGAACAATTCTGCATAAAAGCATAAATAGTAATAACAGAATTAGAATAAGTTTCACCTGAAAAGGAAAACATTAGCCACTCTAAGGGAAATATAAAATTTCACAATGTATTCTGTTGTTACTAGGAACACTGTCCATATAAGTATGCCTGGCACTTGTGTCCATCTATTATGCTTAATGTCACCAGTGTAGAGAGAACAGTCTATAGTGTCATCACTAAACACAATACTCAACATGATATGCCTTACGAGTCTATCATGTATACCCTTCACTAAAAGTCCCAAATATTTCACTGTCCTTCGCAGAATCAAGCGGCAGGTTTTATAACACTGCCTGCCGCCACCACATGATATTTTATTTTCTGTAATTGCTTCGCAAAGTGTTTGAAGAAAACTCTGGATGACTTCCATCCAGTATAAGCACGAAGGCTTTCAAACGACATTGTCTGAAAGAAATATTGTCATCTGATGTTATGATGATATGAAATAACATCACCTTTTCATACTCTACTCTATATCCAACTGGCCATACTCCTGTTTCTGCTATTAGTCCCCATGATGGTGTGGTAGCAGCATGTTAAAACATTCCTTTCATAATTTTGTACTGTATACTTTCTAATTCTTTCATTTCTTTTTCTTTTATTACATCCCATGTCTCAATATTTTTAAATATTGTCGGTACTACTACTGTCTCATATATCTTTTTTTCTCACTAGCGACACAGTGTTCGTTTAGTCTCGGTGCTGACAACAACTCCTGGATTATGTACATCGTAACCTCCCGAAATTTGCACTACGATTCCCGTAGAGTTCAACCACAATGTCCGTTTTTCATTTAGGAAAAGAGGCATGGGAATATTATGACGAAAAAGAAAGACACTGTGAAGACTATTTCAATGGCCAAGTTAGTGACTGTAATAACTGTGTGGCTTACCAACTGCGCCGAGCTGAGATCTTCAAAATCATACCTAAATTGAACTTTTTTGTAGACCCAAAAGTTCATAATCACCATGTCATTTGTGACTGTGAGGGTTGCAAAGATGCCTCTTTCAAGATTATCGAGCATGATAAATTAGTTCAAGTCAAGAATCTTGAACACAAGAAGAAGAAAAGGAAGAAGGCTTCTGTCACATCTTCACCAGCGCCAGAAACAGCCCCAACATCACCTATTGTGACTCCAAGGACTGAGAGCACAGACTGGTCCTTGTCTGTCCCTACAACTCCTCAGCAATCAGGTGCAACAGCAGTCAACCCTTCTACCAACGAGCCTGAGTCCTCCGAGCCTGAGTCCTCCAACGCCATGGAGACCGAACAAGGGGCCCACTCCACGGACTGCAACTGCACAGATTGCCTCCAAACTCTTCTGCAAGAAGCCACTGCAATACAAGAAAACATCTCAGCTACACAGCCAAAGAAGCCTCTGCCAAAGTTTCGACTTTCACAGGCAAACCACGAGCTCTCTTATGCCTCTCTTGCTGCCATAGCTACCAAGCCTGGCATGAAACTCACTGCAACACCTAACAGGAAAGGTGACCTTATCATCTATCCCAAGGACATCGAGACAGCCAGATTCCTTCAGGAAGACTCCACCTTAACACTGCTGGATCCTGCTTTTATCAGGAAGAAGGCAGTCATTACCAGGTATCCTGTGACGATGCCTATCTCCATTGTAACCTCGTGCAGCAATATTGACTGTGCTGTTCGCTGCACAAGCAAGGATGACGTTCCTGTTCGACGCCTAATCACCACCTTTATAGGTCCAGTTCCTTCCAAACTGGACTTAGGAGTCTGGGGTACTTTCCCATCGAGGAATACACACCTGAGCCCCTTCGATGTTACAGATGCCAACGCTTTGGACATCATAAAGAAGAATGCAGAGGCCCCATTATTTGCGGTATCTGCAGCCAGCGACATAGCACAGAAGTGTGCATAAAGGCCCATAAAGAAGGACGACAAACCACATCCAAGTCCCCCAACTGTACCAAGCCACACCATGCTTGGAATAAGCGCTGCCCAGAGCGTCTCAAGAGGATAGCAGCTATGAAGAATACATCCTCTTCAAACCAAAACAAACCAGCTCCATCCCAGCCACCTAAAGAACAGAGAACTCCTCGCCAGAGAAGACCAACTCAGCCAACTCCTGCTCCTGCTTCTACATCTACAATAGCTCCTGCATCTACACCTATAACTGCTCCTAAAAAGGACCAGCAACGACCTGCAACTGTTCCTAAGAAGGATCAGCACCGACCTGCAACTGCTCCCCAAAGGGACCAGCAACGACCTTCATCCTCATCCCCTTCCCAAACCTTGACTCAAGCAATTGAGTCTCTCACCTTGCAGGACCTCATACCTATCGCCTTCCAGATCCTTACCAAAGTCCTCTCCCTCTCATCAACCTCCACCTTCCAGCAACTCCTGCAACAGTTCCAGTTCTGAGCCACTGAGCAGAGATAATCCTTCCCCGCTTGCAATCCTCCCCTTCCCAATTCCCTATTCCTAAATGGAGAATATTTATTACAAGGCTGTCTTCCTCATAAGGAAACAGCTCTTGTTTTTCCTGTCTCCCACCCTCTTTCCCTGTTAACCCTCTTCTTACCCTATCCTTAGGGGGCCTTTCTCGTGCGTGTTGTCCGAGCGCTGCACAGAATTGGCCCCCTCCCCCTTTCCATCACAAGAGCAGGAATAAGCTTCTTTGCCTCAACCTACTCCTTTTCTCTCCTACTAAAATTCCTTCACTCCTCTCCCAGTCTCTTTTACTTACTGGGACTTACTACTATCAATACTTTATCCTCTGACTAAAAATTTTCTTTCGTGGACCTAAAAGGGAGACCCCCTTTTCGGGTTACTATCTACCCCTTGTCACGTCTTGTACCATTCCATTCCATCCCTCATTCATCATCCTTACATCTCATTACCTTTACCTATCCTTACCTAACATTCCTTTTCCTATTCTTACCTAACGTTCCTTTTATTAATATAAATTTTACTCCTTGGAGTATACCCTTTACAAATCCAGTCCTCTTACGGGCTGCCCAGCGGCAAGAGCCCGTGTCATGCTATATGCATGGCAATCTACACACACACACTCTCACTAGCAATGCTAAATATCCTACTCTGTTACTGTCTCCTTACTTCCTAAATTCTTGTACAATGTTTCCAATTTTTGCTTCCCTATTACTTGTGCTGAGACTATGGTTTCCCTTTCCTGAGTAGGACTACTCTCCTAAATATTCATATTCCTCAACTATTTCTATCCTTCCATTTTCAACCGTTCCAACTTCCTATGAGTTACGAGTAGTCGTGGTTGTGTCTTCGCCTGCAACAACACATTCACTAAGATATTTTCCTTTTGCTCATTCTTTAAATGTTATCCTCCTTCTATCTTTCCTCACTTCCGTCTTTTGCATTTCATTGGTCAAAGATATGTTTTCTCCAAACCAAACTTATAATATAATCACTAAAATAAAAAGTAGTTTTATTTAACTTTTACTTTTTTGGTTTAGAAATCATTTATGGAGTTTATTCATAAGTCTAAAGTTCATATATATTCAATAATATAGACTCTCTTGTCTCCTCCTCCAAAGCTATTGACGAATAAAAGATAAGATGATAATTTGAATTATCACATAAAAATATATTTTGGTCGGCAAACACAAACACAAATATTACTCCAAATCTAATTTTTCCGTATATGCTAAGGATAAGAATGGTCTTCTATACTGAAATGGAGACATCACAGTAAAGGTTTTTAGAAAATAATATAGTTCTCGAGATAAACAAACTACTTAGGAACAGAACTCCAACATTTCCATGATTATAATATGAACTTTGAGGAGAGCCTATATCATCTTATCACATACCAAGAAATAACAAACCCAAGCACACATAGAATATTACTGGATATGTCCTAGAGGAAGCAGATGGGTCTACCCCTACAAGAATAACCTTCATAAAACTGTAGGAAGGAAATTTCCAAATGACCACTCCTTAAAAACACTGCAATTGCAAAGGGGAAATCTCCTTATGATTAAATTTGGTTAAATATATGATTACAAACAGGTATATCAATTATTTTATTTCATTCTAGATTGTTGAGACGAAGAACAAACATACATTAAAATAAGGAAGATAGAAAAAGAAAAGTTTGATGAGTTGTAATATTAGTTTGAAAAACTCCTAGTAAACATCTTTGTCTCTGTTACTATAACTCGAAGGAAAAACTGTGAATTTACCTAAATATCAAATTTTCATTATCTCTATCTTAAAACAGCTGATTATGTCTCAAAATATTCTCCACTTCCTTCCTCCATTTCTTCCATCCTCCATTTCTTCCTTCCTCCGTTTCTTCCTTCTTTCCTTTATTTCTCCTGTGCTTAGTTGCTTTGCTTACTTCCTTCTCGCGATCAACAAACCACAATTAGTCAACAAGAGTCATAAGCAAAGATTTTTGAAGGCACCAATCTGGTCCTTCCAACTTGCATCCTTCCATCCAAAGGGTTTCATAAACCATCACAACGTCCATCAAACAGGAAATAAAATCAAGTCACATAAATTAGACTACTTTTTATTATGCTAAATTATAAATACTAAATTTCAACCCTAGTCCCCGATCTCTCTCTCTCTCTCTCTCTCTCTCTCTCTCTCTCTCTCTCTCTCTCTTTTGCACATTTAGACGTGTTTTTTTCACATTCAAATAAGCCATATATATTTTTGATACATTAATGTCTGGATTCTCTTAACGACTTCGGGATCAAAGCCCCAGGCGAAATCACACAAAGACAAGAGCTTGTGACCGGCCGGGAATCGAACCCTGGTCGGCGAGCTTGTATAGACAGTGACTAAACCACTTGGCCACGAAGAAAGTGGTCTAGTCACCGTCTATACAAGCTCGCCGACCAGGGTTCGATTCCCGGCCGGACCTGGTCGGCAAGCTTGTATAGACAGTGACTAAACCACTTGGCCACGAAGAAAGTGGTTTAGTCACCGTCTATACAAGCTTGCCGACCAGGGTTCGATTCCCGGCCGGTCACAAGCTCTTGTCTTTGTGTGATTTCGCCTGGGGCTTTGATCCCAAGGTCGTTAAGAGAATCCAGACATTAATGTATCAAAAATATATATGGCTTATTTGATATATATATATATATATATATATATATATATATATATATATATATATATATATATATATATATATATATATATATATATATATATATATATATATATATATATATATATATATATATTCTGCTGGAATAGAAACTGCGAAACAGATGGAAGAGACACCCACCCCAAGTTCCCTAATTGCTCCAGAGATCATCACGCCCTGAACAAGTGCTGCCCAGAGAGACTTAGGAAGATAGCTGCGATGAAGAGCACTATCCCTACAAAACAACCTAAGCCAGCTAAGATGCAACACCCCAAGGACCAGCAACCTCCTCGCCAGAGAAGACAGCACCAGCCTACCACTGTTCCTGTGCCTGCACCTGCCACCCAACTGCAAGCAGTACCTCCTTCTCAACCTGCAATTCCACCTCCTTCTCAACCAACATCCTTAAACCCACCTCAAACCCTGGCTCAACAAATTGAGTCACTCACCTTAACCCTGGAACGGTACGGTGGGTCGTCCGCGACCCTGAGTGTCAAAAAAAAAGAGGTTTTTCTCAAGTGACTCACCCCCGTGACTGAATTTGTGGGTGATCGACCTGCAGTAGGTGTCTCGCCTACACGCTCTAGTAGTGTCCAGATGTGCATTGCTGTAGCTGTACTCCTTCCCCGATTTCTGAGACGCCTCGGGGTCGAGCGCGACCGAGTTTACCCTTTTAAGGTAATTTGCATAATTATCAAAGTTATTACGTATTATAAAATTGTCGTAGAATGGTGCAACTTGTATAGGTTATCAGTTGTGGAAAGTCTTAGTGGATTGTTTGGCTACCATGTGCATGATTTTTTTTTAGTTAAAACGTCGTTCATCACCACGAGGACCATTTTACCACAAATGCCCCTTTTTCATTTTTTTCATTTTTTTTCCAAGACATTTTTCCGTAAGATATTGCCAAATAGTGTCGAAAAACTTTTGCTTTTTTAGTGTTGGAAAGTGTGTCTAGATGATCTGGCTACCCATGCGTGACTTTGTTTTTGTCAGATACGACGTAGTTATTGGTATATGTGGTATTTAACTACGGTTGCCAATTTCTGTTTTTTTCAATATTTGTAAAAATTTACTACGTAGTAAGGAATTGCCGTATATTATTGATTTGTTTTTCATGTTTATGTGTTAGAAAGTGTGCCTTGATGGTTGGGCTAACACGTGCATGTCTTTTTTTTTATCTAAGATGCCGTATATTAGAATGTTGGGCATTTTTCCGCGAGTGCCCCTTTTTATTTGTTTTGCATTTTTTTGCTTAGTCATGTTACCGTAAGGAATTGGCAAGTAGTGTCGCAAAACTTATATTTTTATAGTGTTGGAAAGTGTTTCTAGATGATCTGGCTACCCATGCCTATCTTTTATTTTAGCCAGATATGGCGTATATATAGGTATGTGTTCGATTTTCCTGTGATTGCCATTTTTTCGTTTTTTCCCATTTCTTTCATAATTACTACGTACTAAGGAACTATCACAGAGTAATGATTAATTTACATGTTTATTTATCGGAAAATGTTCCTTGATGGTTTGCCTAGCACGTGGCTGAAATTTTTTTTTTCTGAAATGCCGTATATTAGAATGTTGGCCATTTTTCCGCGAGTGCCCCTTTTTATTTGTTTTACATTTTTTTGCTTAGTCATGTTACCGTAAGGAATTGGCAAGTAGTGTCGCAAAACTTATATTTTTATAGTGTTGGAAAGTGTTTCTAGATGATCTGGCTACCCATGCCTATCTTTTTTTTCTGCCAGATATGACGTATATATAGGTATTTGTTCGATTTTCCTGTGATTGCCATTTTTTCGTTTTTTCCCATTTCTTTCAAAATTACTACGTACTAAGGAACTATCACAGAGTAATGATTCATTTAGATGTTTATTTGTCGGAAAATGTGCCTTGATGGTTTGCCTAGCACGTGGCTGAATTTTTTTTTTTTCTGAAATTCCGTATATTAGAATGATGGCCTTTTTTCCGTGAGTGCCCCTTTTTATTTGTTTTGCATTTTTTTTGCTTAGTCATGTTACCGTAAGGAATTGGCAAGTAGTGTCACAAAACTTATATTTTTATAGTGTTGTAAAGTGTTTCTAGATGATCTGGTTACCCATCCCTATCTTTATTTTTAGCCAGATATGGCGTATATATGGGTATGTGTTCGATTTTCCTGCGATTGCCTCTTATTCGTTTTTTCTCATTTCTTTCAAAATTACTACGTACTAAGGAACTATCACAGAGTAATAATTCATTTAGATGTTTATTTGTTGGAAAATTTTGTTTACTTCTTTTTTGATTGAATATCATCAAATTTTTTTAGCTAAAATATTATGTTGTTTTACACTTTTTTTTTCGATTTTATTTTCCTTCAAAAAATCTTTTTGGGTCAAAATTCTAATTTTATAGTCGTAAAATAATTGACAATCATCCAGCAATCCACCATACAATTTTTATGCATATCCAAGAATAATTAGATTAGTAAATAACACCTTGAAATTGACATACCCTTCCTGCATTTCAGGTGACAGATTAGGGAGTCTGAGTCAGTGTGGTTGGCGGCCATTTTGTGGACATATCCGAAGCGTAAGTTGCCCTATCTATATATATTCTTGTTCCCTATAGAATTTTTGATATTTTGGTATATTTTTACCTGCATAGATATCATATTATATATTAAATATATGTATTTTTTACGAAGTTTCTAAGTACTCAAAAAATGACCTTTAGATATGGCCCCTGATATAAATGTAATTTACAAAATAATGAAGATTTTTTTACATATTTCTATTTTAGGATAACATATGTTTATTCCCTAAAAAAATTAGCCACTTCCTATTTCATTTGGGCACCCACAAAAATTCATGAAATTTGGACAAATTTTTTTGTCCAAAAAAAGTTACCCTTTTTTTCTCATTTCAGATCTTCACCTCCATGGGTCCGACTTCATCCAAAATACATCAAGATGTGTCCTAAACATTCAAGAATCAATTCTTAAAAGGATTTGTGTATATATGTATAATTCTTTTTTCTGAACTTTTATGTCAGGTCTTTTTATTTTTCTACTTAATTTTTAAAAATATTTATAATAAATAGTTTTTCAGCAGATGAGTAGTATTTATCTTTACAGTAGTTTTTAGCATTCATTGAACTTTTTTTTGGCAAAAAAAAAAGGAGGTTACTGCAAAAACAGATTTTTCAAGAATTTTTTTTTGCGTCGGGGTCGTGCGCGACCAAGTATACCCTTAAAGGGGTGTCCGAGGAGCGTACCTATCCAGGGTTAAAAGACCTTAAACCCATCGCCTTCAAAATCCTCACCAGAGTCCTCTCTTTATCCTCGACCCCCACCTTCCTGCAGCTTCCGCAACAACTTCACATTCCAGCCACCGAGCAGGGATGAGCTTTTTGCGTAAGCCTACTCCTTTTTTCTCTGACTGAAATAAAAAACTTCTCTCCTCTCTTAGTCTCTCCTACTTACTGGGACTCACTGCTATCAACACTTTTTCTCTGACTAAAACTTTTCCTTTTCGTTGACTTAAAAAGGAGTGTTCTTTTTCAGGTTACTTCCATCCCTTTCATGTCTAATGTCAAATCCCTCCTAAAGTAATCCTCCTCCACCTTTTCATGTTCAAATTGCCCCTTTCAAAATTCACCCATTGCTTTTTAATGTTGCAGTTTTGGCCTCCTTTGGGAGACCAAAGTATGAAGTTCTACGCAGTCCTGAAGCATGTCGCGACTCTAATGCCCTGTAAAGTAGAAATCACATATCTAAAGTGTATAAATATGTCCAGGAGTAGAGCATGCCATATACTACTATACATAGAATACGTATATTTTTTACTTAAAAATGTGATTCTGCTAAAAAAAAGGACTGAAGCGGGAGATATACGCAAGAGGAGTGAAGATGCTGCAAGACAGAGGCTGAGAGACGGAAAGCATTTCCATTTCTGATGTAAAATATGCGCTACATGAACTCCTAAAACACATCAGAAAAGAGCTATTTTTTTTACGGTAAAACAATGATAAACCTGAAATTGTTTTAATAAGTCAACTTGCAAAGAAAGACTCTGGAGGGCAACCTATGCGATTCGCTAAGTCGTGTTCAAGACATGACACTAAATAGTTCTCTTACTATTCATATCAATAAGTAAATGCTACAAATATGGCAGAGAAATGTTGTTCCTCATTAATTTCAAAATTTACTACTTAAGGATTATTTAAATGGAAGTTTTATTTCTATTGAAAACTCCCAAATAAAAAAAAAAACTTCCAACAGTCTGGTCTTCAAAGAAGCAGTGTAGGTGAACTTCAACTCATTTGAAGGAGATGCAGCTGCTGTG